>NC_136813.1:29766148-29857498 GCF_951394365.1 Tetrao urogallus | reverse complement strand
GGTGTAATTCAGTGTTAACTTGTGATGTGAATGTTTCACAATCAATCGTTCCAGATTCTATGATTTTCAAAGCAGTTTAGCTTTATTTACTTTCTGGTTTGATGGTTTGAAGTGCAATATTAAAAAATGGACTCTTGATTTGTGTCATGCTGCTTTGTAATCATGGGAAGTGTTTAATCAGGACTGTAGGACTGACCTAACTGTAATGAAGTGTAGCTTCCAGAACTGTATCCTTTACAAAGTACTCTAAAATAGATCTTCTTCATTCCAACTTAAATAGTTTTAGAGTGATTATTTTTATATGTGTCTATAAACTCCAGGAGTTCAGAAGCCAATGTGTGCTTGAGGTCAAGTAATATGTAGTTGTATGCAGTAGTTAGCCTTGATTTTAATATTTACTTGGCACTCTACAAGCATGATTTCATTCTTGGTCTGATTTAATTTTTGATATTCCCTAAGAATTTTTAATGTTTCCTAAGAACATCTTTCTCCCTTAGAAAGGAAGATCAAGGAAACTACATGCCTATGAGACTCACATCTGCGCCTTGGAAGATCGTGGAACAGATCCTCCTGGAAGCTATCTTAAGGCACATGCAAGACAAAGAGGTGATCTGTGACAGCCAATACAATTTCACCAAGGGCAGATTATGCTTGACCAACCTGATGACCTTCTATGATGGACTAAAGGCATCAGTAGATAACAGGAAAGCAACTGATTTCATCTACTTGGACTTCTGCAAGGCCTTTGATATGGTCCCCATCACATTTTTAGCTCAGAATTGGAAAGATATGGATTTGAAAGATATTCAGTAGATTAAGAATGATTCAGTGGATAAAGAATTGGTTGAATGGATGCAGCCAGAGGGTTATGATCAACGGCTCCAGATGGAGGGTGGCCATGAGTGGTGTCCACCAGCGACCTGTCTTGGGGAAGGTGCTCTTCATCATCTTTCTCAACAACAGATAATGGGATTGAGTGTACTCTCAGCAACTTGACGTTAAGCTAAGTGACACAGATGACACAATAGAAAGAAGGGAAACTATTAGAAGGGACTGGATAACTCTGAAAAGGGGGCCCATCTGAATCTAATGAAATTCAACAAAGCCAAGTGCAAATTGTTGAGCTTGAGTTGGGGCAATCCCAGGTGTGTTACAGGCTAGGAGAAGAACTCATTGAGAGCAGTCATATGGAGAAGGACTTGGGGCTTCTGCTGAATAAAAAGCTGGATGTGAGCAAGCAGTGTGCTCTTGCTGCCTGGAAGGCCAACATTATCCTGGGCTGCATCAAAAGAGATTCTACGATTCTAAATACATTTTCTTTTTTTTCCCCCTCCCCTTATATTTTGTCAATATAAAGAAAAATTGGAAGCAAAAACAGACTGGGAAGTACAGGAGAAAAAACTCATAATCATATGATTATGATAATCTTTTTTTTTTTTTTTAACTTGAATGACCATTAATTTGTGTAAACTATTGACTCTGTGATCCTCCTGCTGTGAATACTACATTTTGTATATTGGAATTTACCCTACTGCTCTGTATGACCAAAAAAGGAATCCCCAGGGCCATATTTAATTTCACAGTTAAACGCACTACTTGACTAGCAGCCTTGAAAACAGTGTATATCCCATATTTTTGATCTCCGGTGGGAACCATACCGTGTAGCTAATTTAGCTATTTTTGCTTCGCACACGAATCCCAGCAGGAAGACTGGGGGAGATGGAGATTGGGGGAAAATATATGTTCAAGTTAGGGCAAAGAAAAAGAAAAAAGAAGACAGAACAGAACCATTAATTTTTTTTTTTTTTCCAAACAAGATGTAATCAGTTGCCATAATACTGTGTTGTTTATTTGACTTTTTTTCACTGTGGTTACTGTTACTTCATCTCTGAGACACTTCCAAGAGAAATGAGGAATTGTCCACAAGATAATCACCACTATGTCTGACTTTTCTCTATGTAATGCGGTGTGTCACCAAGATGGATATATGTTCTATATGCAGTCTTTTAAGAAAAATAAAGGATTCTAACTGGTAAGTATAATTATCAGCATATATGGTTTTGTGAAAGGATGATTTCTCCAAGAAAATTTTCCTTCTGCCTTGGTAAAGACAGTGCTCAATCTTTTTCAATATCAATATTTCACAGTCTGCTTCATTTGAATGTGATGGCATCTTATCTTTGGATAAGTGACTCTAGAAATGTCTTGCCTGCACTTCAGGCATTGAGTCCACTTGTGAGCCTGAGCTGGCATCAGCTCCATCCATGGGACAAGGATGATTATGTGTCTGTATGATCTCAGAGGCTGCCACATATAGCTGTGCTCCCTGCTGTAAGCTGGCTCATCGCCATGTCTAATTTAGTGTTTGCCCTGTTTGCAATAGTCAGCAAGGGCAAAACCTCCATCGCGGAAAATCAAACGTGCACTGACACAATAAAGTGATTCTGAATATACAATCACCTTCTTGTCATGTGTTAACCACACGTTATGAAAGTGGATGTCAGCTTTGAGCTGGGTCTAATTCTCTTGCTCAGGGTTGTCATCTGGCAGGGGTTTTACTCTCTGATACCATCAGGCTGTCCACAGGAATCTGGGACTCCTTCCATTTGTATCAGCACAAGTAAGAAATCTTGAGCATCTTGCAGAAGTTACAAGGACCACCAGGTTCCATCTTTCAGGTGGGCATGGTTAGTCCTCAGCACAGACCAAGAGAGTAAATTTGCATAAGTAAATGTCTTTTTAAAAATGCCTTCTTAATATATTTTCAGTTGGATCTATCCTGCCCAGCTTGGCAGGCACCTCAGTTTGACATGTGTGATGAAATATTCCTTCTTGATAGGGTTTCAAAGTTACCTCAATCAGTATATAAGAATTAGTTTAGGGCTTTTTTTTTTTTTTTTGAATGCAGTTCTCATTAACTAAGTAAAACTGAATTATGCTAGCCTACTCCTTTTAACCCCATGAGCTTAGAAGTCCTTCCCTTCTAATCAGCTGAGTTTACTTGGCTGTCAAATTAATTCTACATCCAGAATTAGGTCCATTAGAAAGCTTGTGGGGATTTTATTGCTATCACAGACAAGCTTGTTTTTATAATCACAACAGAACTCAGTGTAATGAGATATGAGTTCTGGTGGTTCTGCTAGTAAAATACACAGCCATTCAGTAATGATCCTTTTCCAAAAACTGCCATGTTGGCATTAGAAAGACAGTACATTTCTGGCATTTTTAATACTTACTGGATGGACAGTATCTTGACTCCTGCAAATAAAAAGATAACAGTTATGCCCTGCACTAGGTATTATGCCTTTTCCAGCTTGAGTAGGTTTTGATTCACAAATGAACTCATGCGATCAAGTTTCTGTTTGTTGTACATTGACAAACAACCATGATTTGGAGACTGAAAGCTGCTGGAAACGTCATGTAAAATCTGACATGAGTTGGCTGCAATCAGTCCATAGGTAATTACTTGGACATGTGATTATGCAATCCAGTGTTTTGGAGCAAAACACTTGCAAAAAAAAGTTTTCTGTGGCTCTTGGTTTTGTTGGATTTACTATGGACCAGTGAGAAAGGGAATATATTTGATGCATCTTATACATATCCACAATTTTTCTGTATAGTCGCAGCCGTAAATATCCTGGTAGATAAAATTTGCTTCTAGGATTTGAAAATGTCCTTGTAGAGAGTTCAGTCTGGATAAAAACTGAGTGGTAGCAATTAGTAAACTTGTTTACAAAATCACAAAGTCAATTACACAGATCTGTGAAAATGCTTATAAAAATGTTGGGTAGGTGCAATTTTGAAAGAAAGCCTTGAATTTGTTATTTCTTTTCTGTCTCATGTCTGAAAATTCAAGCCATTGCTCCTACAATGATGGGAAAAGTCAAAACATAGGCTTTTCAGCTAACACATACACACACACAAAAAAAAAAACAAGCAAAAGATAATGTTATTGCAAGTGTGAAATAAAATGGAACTTTTCCATAAGCCATATTCAGAGTGGTGCTGATGGCCACAAGGCCAGCTTCAGCTTGCTTCTGGGTGTGTTGGAGCCCACATGGGCCATAAACCAAACACAGTAGAAATACAATACAACAGTGCTTTTCCCTCTCGATGCTTTTCACGAAACCACCAGAAGTCATGCAAGAGGATCATGATGTATCAGTCTTGCTCAGAAATTCAGAACTGGAAAAACAGTTTGTAAAACTGCTTCATGCATCATGCTTTACAAAGCTTTGCTACTTTGCAAGTGAAGAAGCATAATTATTAGTGCTAAATATCGGTGGTTAGAAGCCACTCTAAAAAAAACTCACAAAAGTGACGTTTTGATGGGTTGGTGTGCCAGGGAGGAGATGAATAGGCTTTGGTATTTTGACAAATAATAATGGTATAATTAAATACTTTAAATTGCACTCTATAAAGGGATGATGTGAAAATATGAAAACAGCACTTCTTACTGAACCTACCTGTTCTCTGCTTGAATGTAGTCAAGCTGCATTTAATAATCATAATAAACGTGTCAGGTTTTTAGTATGTAGAAACTGTGCTTAAACAGCCTAGTGTGGGGAAAGAGAGGAGGAGGCTCTTGGGATGAGAGATCATCAATAACAACATTAAACAAGCAATGGCTGTCACCCTTTCTCTACAGCCCTTTGTCTCCAAGCAGAGTCCTCACATACTCACGTGGAATCCTGGGGAGCAGGATGGAAACCAACAGCTAAGAGTGTTTGGCTGGTAGCATTACTGCTGCTGGCGTTAATCAGCAAGCCAGGTCAACGTGGCTTGGCTACGATGTGTTGACAGAGCTGACAGTTAGACATACTCTCTTTTTTTAACTTGTGAAATGAATGTGTTTTACCTGGAATCACTGAGTCACAACAAATATGGAAAACCACTCCCATGCCATTTCCCAGAGTAGAGTGGTCATTTAATAATAGCATGTTTATACAATACTATTTCCACAGTGCATGTTAGTGCTCAAAGTGCTTTACAAACATTAATAAAACTACTCATGATACTTTCTAGCTAAGCAATTAATTTCCACTTCTTTGACCAGAGATTGTTAATAATTTCTAACTCTTACATGTGGTAGTTCTCAGATGTGGTTTTCAATATTCCTTAAAAAAATGGTGTAATTAAGTCCATTTTACAGAAGAAGAAATGAAGCTGTAGAGAACAACAGGACTTTCTAATGTTCATACCATCAATCTTTTGCAGGAGTGAATATCTCTCCCTCCCTATGTCCCGTTACCTATACACAGAATCATAGAATCATGGAATGTCTTGGTTTGGAAGGGACTTTAAATCCCATCCAGTTCCAACTGCCTGCCATGATCAGGGCTGCCACCCACCAGAACAGGCTGCCCAGGGCTCCATCAAACCAGATTTTGATTGCCTCCAGGGATGGAACATTCACAAATTCTTTGGGAAACCTGTTCAAGTACATAAGCATGGACATCACATAAATTGTTTTCATGAGACATGGCGAATTTCTGAAGCAATGGGAAGAACTGGAGGCTCAATGGAGGACAAGAAGACATTCTGCAATCATGTTGGCGTTGCTTTACTAGGCTGCTTCCAAGAACAAAGGGTGGAATTGTAGGCTGGACTGTCCTTTGCCTAACTGTCAGTTACAAATTCACACTGCAGGAGAATCCTGCAGGCAATGCACATTTAAACTATAAGAAGTATAACAAAGAGTATGACAAAGCCCTGTAGTGATTTCTTCAGGGCTGATTTCCTTGCAATACATATTTAAACCCAATCATATCTTCTCTTACTCCAGAGACTGGGAGAAGGACTGCTTGGTGAATGTGGGGAGCTCCTTCCATCTTCCTAATTTCCAGATAAAGACTAGGTTTCTTGTTCTTGGACATGGACCACAGTGGTGATTTGGATTTTGTAGCAGTCCTCAGGAGCCTAAGCACAGCCATAAAAGATGGGAGAAGGAAGGGTGTGAGGGCAGCTCTTGGATCCAGGGACTGTAAGCAGGGGGCCTTGGTCACTGAAGATTTTCCCTTAGGTGTTGAGTCAGAGGAAAAGTCCCTCATTGTCAAGTGACACACACTTTATTCCTGGCAAAAGGCAAGAGATGTTGTTGTCTTGGATGAAGCCATTGCTATTCCAGGCTGTGGGCGATTAACAGGTTTTAAAACGATGGCCTTAATTCCTTGTAATGCTCAAGACACCACCTGAAGCACCAGTCAGAGATGGCCCTGTCTCCCCATTTTGAATTACTTTTGGCCCGTGTTTTACTGCTGTGGAGATGAGGGCTGTACAGTAATGTCTCTCAGCTCTCATCTTCCACTGACTCATAGAGGTCAAGCTCTTCCTTGAAGCCTCTGGAGAGGAATAGCCAGGGTCTATATAGGCTGATTGGTTTGACTTTTGCTAGTCCTAATTAGGGTCCATCTAGATAGCCTCAAGCAGTGGCTTCAGTTTTAAGGGCTGGGGAAGCTCTTCATAATACTCCAGCTGAGTTACTCTCATGATGTCCTTTAATATATTACAAAAGCAAAACAATACAGTAGGTAATAAATTGGCCTTGATGGCTTTGCTAAAGATGACATTGCTCATGATGCCAAACAGAAGTTGTACAGGGAAGGTTAAGTTCCCAGATGTTCTGTTTGTTGTTGTTCTTTTGATTTGGTTTGGTTGGTTGGTTTGTTTCCAGTTTAAACCCCATCTCTGTGACACATTGTTGAATTGCCCAGTTTTTCTTTAATTATGATATTCTGAAGTGGCTTCTCACCAGTACTCTTTCTTTCTATACTTTTATCTATATTTCTGTAGACATACTGGCACTCTCAGTGACTCTTGGAGAAAAGAAACTAACAAAAGTACATGATTGGTATTCTTGATACTAATTAATATGTTTTGACTTTTCTAACAACACTGATATGTAGGTATGCCTTGATCCTATTATATTGACATTTCCTCATTAGAGAACAGGAGTTTGCAAAGCAGACTTTTTTTTCTTTTTTTTCTCTCTCTTTTTAAGACACTAAGATTTTTATACAGAAAGGCAAAATTAGCATCTCTTCCTGTTCTGGAGAACCATGCTAAGCAATCCTTGGTTCCTGGTTTCATCTTGGAGTGTTTCAAACGATGCTATTCCACATCTGTTACCTCACGAAGAGTCCAAAAGCCAGCCCTGGAATTAATACCTGTAAGAAAGAGCTGTTACATTTGGGTCTAGGATATCTTCACAGAAATACCTTTCTACCATCAAGCCCACAAGTCAACACACTTCAAGAATAACTGATGGATTTTGAGTTCACAATCTACAAAAGTGGTCTATGAGTTTACAGAGAGACTGAGATGCTCCAGCTTGTGAAGCTACCATGATAATGATATTCTCTGTCCCCTTTAGAAAAAAAAAGGTAGGAAGAAAGCTTCAAATCTGAATGTATATATTGAAGTTATACAGATCGGGTTTCAAAATTATATTACAATTTAAATTTAGACTGATTTGTTACATTTTTAGGTCCATACACCAAAAGATCACAAATGTGAACAGAGGCACAGTTATGGAGGTGGAACGTAATTTTCAGTCATCATCTTCGTGGATACTCAGAGGTGTCCCATAAATCATAATACAGCAAATGCTGTCCTTCTCATGAATTAATGTCCTTCCTCAGAGGTTAACATGAAGATTAGCAGTCTTTCAGTATCTGAAGGTGGGCTATAAGTAAGAAAGGGACAGACTCTTAAGCAGGGTCTGTTGGGATAGGCCAAGGGAAAACAGTTTCATACTAAAAGAGGGCAGATTTAGACTGGATATAAATAAAAGGCTGTTTATGATAAAGGTAGTGGAGCACTGGAACAGGTTGCCCAAAGAAGAGCTGGGTGTTCCATCCGTGGAGACATTCACGTCAAGCTGAATGGAGCTGAAAGCACTCTGATTTAGCTGTAGGTGTCCCCGTTCTTTGAAGGGGAGTTGGACTGGATGGCCTTTAAGGATCCCTTCCAACTCAGTCAATTCTATTATTCTATGATTCTATAGCATTTATTCTCTCCCTTCAAAATATTTAACAAAATAATTGTGCTTGCTAAATAGGACACAAGATGGCAGTGCTCTGTTCATTAGCAAATTAGAGCAGAGCAACAATTTTGCTGCACAGTGAAAATGAAATGGAGAAGAAAATATTATCATGCACAGCAGCAGTGGGTTCTAAACCCTTTCTGACAATCCCACACTAAGACATTTTCCCCTTGAAATGTGCAAGAATGTGTCACTACAACCAACAGCAAACACCCACAGCCTTGAAGAAAAGCCAGGCTCCGTTTTGTTACCCAGAGATACAGAAGTGTTTTGCTTAGCCAGCTAATCTTCAAACAAGTGAGAGAAAGTGAAAAAAACGCCTGAATTTGACCCAGCTTAAAATCTGTGTACCTATTTCTTGCCTGTGCTTGAGGCTTAGAGCTTTTGAGATGACACATATCCAAAACACAATGTGAAATTTTGTTTCCAAACAAGAGATAAGATAGCAGATAGATCAGATTTGTCTTCTTTATGATTCTCTTTCCACTTCTTTGGTAATACAGAAAACATAAAGATTTCCCTCATCACTGCAGTGCATCACTGTATTATGGTATTTTTAAAGATAGACTGTTTTTTTCTTAACAATTTTTCCCTCTGTGCATTATCTTTGTTAGGATGCCTTCATCTTTTAGCCTGGTAGCAACCTGGAACGTGCCAGATTAAATATCTCAACATATTGTGTGAATTCTCCTTGTGCAGAGCATTATTTCATTGATGCACCTAGTTGTAAAGAAAACAAAGCACAGTCAAGGCACCTAGCTGCCTAGAGCTCACTAACTGAAGATCAAGTCTAGGCTTTGAACCTGATTTTTAACTTCCTAGGTCATGCTCCATAGCAGGCAAAGGAATATGGAAGCCTGCAAACCTTCTGTCCTTCTTAGCATTGGAAGGATCTGGATTTGCTTCTGCTTGGTTGAAACTGCAGCATCCTGGAGAACATGATTATGTTTTGATGCCATATCCAATCCCCTGCCTATGGTACACTTAAGTCTCAGTAGGATGGTGGAGTTCATTATTGTAGGGAGACCCACAAGGTTAGTCAGGCAGCTGGCATGTCTGATACCTTCATCAAGATCAGTGTCAAGAAATCACCAAAGGAGCACGGAACCCTTTCCTGAAGCAATAGGACAATGGACATCTACGCTCTTCAGAAGGGGAGGGCAAAATATTCCTCATTCCCAAGAACACTTCCAGAGACATGAACCATCTAGCTACCTTCCTTAACATGACTTTTATTAGCTAGAAACTTCCATGCTGAGGAGTGGGAAAATGTTTTTCACCAACATCACCTCTTCCTACACAGCAGCCTCCACCCAGCAACGAGCTACTGACCCAAAGTTTTCTGCTTCCTCCAACCATTTCCTCCTTGCAGCAAGCCACCACTTTCAGACTTTAGGGGGACAACCGTGACACCTTCTTCAGAGACAGAGCCTGCTGTGCTCAGTCCCATCCCTGGAGGTGGAAGTGTTCTCTTCAGACATACAGGCTCTTCTTGGTGCCAGAATGAAGCTGGAATGCATGAGAGGTCAACATCCTGGTGGTAACACTGAAAATTTGCCCACAGAGGTGTTGGATGCTCCATTCCTGGAGACACTCAAGGTCAGACTGGATGGGGCTCTAAGCACCTGATCTAGCTGTAGGTGTCCCTGTTCATCACAGGGCAGTTGGACTAGGTGAGCTTTAAAGGTCCCTTCCATTCTATGATTCTATGACTGAAATGATTTCACTTCTGTGCTGCCTGGCTTAGCAATAAACTCCAGCTTGCCAACAGTGGAGGATGTGCTACTCCTTTTACTGTGCAACAGTTGAGAATACGGAGTAGGCAGACGCCCATGTGATATCCCGGGATCTGGATCAAGATCCAAAATCTGGCATACTTTGGTGATTAAAATGAATCAGTTTTTCAAGGCCAGCACCTACTGCTTTAAGTCTGGTGCTATTGTTTTTGCTAATACTTCCATTTCTCAAGGTTTGCAGAAGCAAATGTTGCCATTTGGGAATGTCTCAAGTTCACAAGAATACCCATAATCAATATAGCACTTTCCAGTAGATTTATTCTTAATGCTAAGGTATGTACCTGCACAGAAAAAATCCTATGCACAAGATCTGAGCTGAAGGAGCAAAACTCCCCAGCCCTTCAAGCAGTATCAACAAATGACACAGTTTGTGCAATTCCTCATGAAGGGAATGGAGTGAGTGATTGCATTCACTCGCATCTGAGAGCAAATATCCACATTCACACAGGATATCCCAATATTTTTTGTTTATTATTGTCAAAACCGTACGGTCAGAAGGTAGTATGGCTGTCTCCCACAGGCTATTCATCTAAGCTCACAATGTTTTTACAGCAGCAGCCGTACTACGATGACTCAATACTCATTACTTGTCTGTAGTGTGGGATTATGCTGCTGGTTTTTGCAAGGACACAGCGAGCTGGAGTACTCACATACTGTTTACAAACAACACCTCAAATCAACGCTGGTACAAATGGGAGCTGAACTTGAGGGAGCTGACAATGTCAATCACTGCTGTGGGATTTTCATGCAACGGGACTGCTTGAATGGTCTGCACACAAAGGTGCTGAGCTCGTCTGGAAAATCCATGACCACACAGAGGAAATGAAACCCTGAGAGTTATTTGAGGTTCTTACCGCTGTAGCTGAGCATGGCATGGAATTAGTTGTTTAAAAGTTGTGCCTTGTCATAATAATCTCTAAGCAAGCACTTCTTTCATTAGATTAGATTTGCAGCTAGATAATTTAATCGGAGAGGGTGATGCAAGCGTGAGCCTTCTCAGAGCTTTCTCCTGTACCACAGCTCTCACACTGTGGTTCTGTAACAACTGAAGCTCATTTGAGTTGAAAATGATGTGGTCCAGTTCTCCTCTTGCTGAACATCCCTTCCCAACTATTTCCTTTGCCGGCACTAATGAGTGTGAATGTGTATCAAATAGATTCTGGAAGATCAGATAGCTAAAATCCAACCCACCAAAAATTAACCACACAAAATCCCAACAAAACAGTTCGTCCCAGCTAGACATGGTTCACAAACTAGTGCAGAGGTCAAAGAGATCACAGGGAACGCATATGGATCACTGCAGGCTGGTAGAGAATCAGTCCCAAAACACATTCCTCAAAACAAGATGGGAGAGGTGTCCATGAGTGTATTCAGTGAGGATAAATGGGATTTGTGCTGATTCATTTCTGGTGTGATTCCAGCCATGTCCAGTTTAGCAGGACAGGCCTAATTTCAGACATAGGCAGAGACAACAGCTGCCTGAAGCAATGTTCTCCTCACTGCTGTCTCTGATAGAGAACCCAGAAAGGCATGCATGCTGCTGAGCCATGATGTGTAGGAAACTCTGATGTTGCTGAATGCCATACAAGTGTATCCATGCAAGACTTTTCAAACTTCTGCCCCTTTAGCACTGGTCCTTCCTGCCCTTGGGGTGACAGCACTGTCTTGACCTTGACCTGGTCCAAGCGTTATCTCTATTGCCAGCTCCAAACTCCCAAACTTCAACTTTCTATACTCTGCTGAAAGACTTAAGCTGATGTTGAAGTAGTTTTGTGTTCATCCTAAAATAAATAAATAAATAAATAAAAATAACCTTAATTAATGTGAAGATGAGAATTGGTACTAAGTTGCATGTACAAGCACGTGCTAACTTCTTATATTAATTTCGTTTCTTATTACTGAACCCATCCTTCTCAAATTAGTGTTCTCTGTATGATGTAAGAAAATCTCTACTTTTTCCATTGATGAAAAAGCTCTAAATCTTTCCATCCATTCTTCTGCTATTTCTCCTTCTCTCTCCCTATTTATTTATTTTTTTTGGTTATCTGTCATTTTCTCTAGGACAACTCTGCTCATCTTAAGCTTACAGTTAAAATCAAATGCTCGAAAACAAGTTAGTACCTTTGGCCACACTTCAGCAGAAATTAGTATGGTCTAACTCCAGACCAAGGAATTGATCTGTTTCCGGCTTCCATGGACAAAGCTGGAAAGAATAAATAAACAGACATTCAAATACGGTATTAAACAAGCAAGGGATGGGCAGATATTATGCTGATGGTGAACAAATAATTCTCATTGCCAGAGACAGGCTAAGAACAAGCATTCTTCCAAGCTGTACTGACAGGATTACTGAACCAGATTAACATTTCTCTATTCAAAGGATTCATTCTTACCCCTCATTTTGCTACCTGACTCCTTTTCATCTTCTGTCCTGGACAAAAAAAAAAACAACAACAACAACAAAAAAACCAAACTATTTCTCTTTCTGGCTTATGCATCATCAGTGGGACTGAAGATTGCATGCCTGGGACTTGGCAATAATAGCATTCAGCAAGAGGAGAAGTATTAAATTTATTATGTGGGTCAATAAAGGCAGCAAGCAGGACTTGGAACACACACATAGAGTTAAACTGCTGAGTAAGGCTGAGTGACTTCTCCAATTTTAACAACACATTAACACGCAGGTCAGAGGTTGAAATATTAAAAACTAGCTAACAGGTCTCTTGAGAAGTACTTGTAACACACAGCAGCTCTGCATATTCGAAGACAATGTAAAAAAGCCACAATCCCTATGCACTATCCTAGCACTATCCCTGCAAACCAAACCCTTGTGTGTAGAGCTCCATTAGTGGAAGCTGCTCAGTCACTGCAGTGAGTTTTGCTGGGAGCTGCCCTGCTTAGGGCCAGAGGCAGAGCACTGCAGTACCCTCCAGCTCCCAAACGAGCAAGGAGCTCGCTGCGGGCGAAAAAGTTGTCACAATCTGTCAGCTGGAAAAAAGTTAGCACTGATGATGCCTTTTAACACAGGCAAAAGCTGTTTCTCATGGCTGGTCTTGTATCTCCTTATTATCGTAACAGCCTGAAGTAGCAACGCTTTGGTTTTGATAATCTTGAAACCAAATGCAAGCACGCTGAGCATGTCCAATCAGAGCTAGATTTTTTCTCAAGTGTTCAACTCCATTAATTAATTAAAATTGAGTATCTTTTGTAGTTCTTGTACCATTCATTGCTCTTCTCTGACCTAGAAACAATGGGTCTGAGTGTCGTTGGAAGCACAGCATGTGTCCTTCACAACCCGTAGTTGAAGGCTTCTTATTAAATATATTTCCCTCTGTGGATGGTTAGAGTAATGGAGCATAAGAGCAGTCAAAAGCATCCCAGCTTCCATGAATGAGCTGCACCTTGCGGGTGCACACCCAGCTGAGATCCCACCCAGGAATGAGCCATACTTTCTCTGCCCTGTGTCATTCTTTGATTCTGACATATACCTTATGAGCCTTGTGCCAATGGACCAAGATCAGTATGGAAGTCTGTTCAACCTTTCTTTGTTGTGCTCTAGTGTTGCTGAGCAGGAGCTTAGTTTCAGTCAGACTGAATTTGAGATTCCTACTGCACTGTGTCCATGCCTGGCCTGCAGTCTGGTACATATGTGAAGTGTCAATCTTCTCAGCTACTCCCTGATTTAGGGCAGAAACCAAATCCTTGCTAAACCATGTGTGCTTTCTTTGTGTTATGCTGTTACTACTTCTAAGCCACCGGAGAAGAGGTTCTAGTTGGTAAACTCAACTGCTTTTGTGGTTGCGTTACAACAACTTCATGCCCTGAATTTAATTATACTGGGAAATAAAGGTTTATCTCAGAGCCCACCCAAATGATTGGTGGTCTTCCCAGCAGAAGGATCAGGCAACATGGAAAGAATTCAAAAACTACTTCTGACCAAAACAATATGCTCTGCATGCTCCATCTCAAACAAATGCTGAGTGGGATGAGTTTTGCAATCAATAAGCTCCATCGTCTATATGATAACTAGCTAGATGCAATTAGATCAAAAGTTTCCTTTCTGTCTGAAAGCAGAGGATGTTCTACAGTAAAATTATGACAGTTTCTCTCAAGCAGAGTGCTGCCTGGCTCTGTCTGAGATAGAGCTCTGTCTATTGGAAGGAAAATCTCAGTCTCTTTGTAGTTATGTCATCCTTGCTCTGGGTAGAAGCTGTTTTGATGGGTAACATCTGTTATTTTCATTGAAATCTGAAAGACCTGTCTACATGTTTTGGTGTTTTTTTTTTCTCCTTAGTATAGGAAGTGAGGGAGGGAAGAATAACTAAATTGACCTTTCAGTTGACTGAGATGCAGTGTAAAAAGTCTTAGAGAAATGAATATCCTTACAATTATGCATAGTAAGGCATTCTTACTCAGTTTTTCTCATGTAAAGAAAACCAAGAAAAACAGAGCTATTATGACTTTACCCACCTACAGACAAAGCCTGAGAAGATCTTATTTCTCAGACCTTTGTCAAATTTTCAGTCTATCTAGTGGGAATTCTTTTCTTTCCCTAAAAGATAAATACATTAAGCAGTCTCAAAGGGCAATAGCTTTTCATCTGAGAAAACAAATGCTGTCACTCTCATTCTCCACTTTTTTTTCTTTTCCTCACTCAGTTTTTCATCCTATCCCCCTGGCCATGGGAATATATATTCCCCTTTGCCATTCATCTCTCTTCTCTTGGGATCACATATCACTTGGAAAAAACATATGCTGAGAGAAAAAAATGAGTGTTAGGAGAATTGGTAAAAACAAAACCCATCTTTATATTGATTTTAAGTAAAATATAGTAGAAAACATAAAAGAAGAAGGACTTTCAGCCATTTAAGTGAAGAAGTAAGCCACTGATAATGAAAAATATTTAAGTTGGTCATTACAACCTCCAGAATTCACCAACAAATTCACATTTCACCTCTAACTCCTCTCAGACACCAAAGGCCAAGAAAAAAAAAAACAGCAGAGTTCAAAAATAATGTTGAAAATGACAAAAATTCATGTTTTAAAAAGAAATTTCTACTCATGGACTTCATGCAGCAGATAGTCAACCTCTTCAATCCCATGCACAGGAGTTAGTGCTAGCTTTAAGACTGCTGTTCCAGAAACCATCCTACAATCCTTTACGATTATGCATTCCCTTTTATTGGGAATCTTTGCTTTTTGATGACCCTTGTTAGGGATGGAACATGAGTCCTGTGCTGTTTCTTGGGGGCTATGAAGTCTGCATGTCCTGTTGTAGCTGCTGATAACCCAACTTCCATTCTATAGGAGAAAAGAGAGCTGGTAGGAGCCAGCATTGATTGATGGCCATGCTGATGCAGGCGTGCAGCTCCAGGCTGTCTCATCCTTCAGTATTGCAGCTGGGAAATCATTGCATCTCTTGCCTGTGAAGGAGCTAGGGCTTCTGCAGACATTTATCATTCATACCTTGAGGCTTTTTTTGCATATGGAGATGTTGGACTATGGCAGATAAAGTCAGAAATCTTGGCTAGGTTGCTTGGTTCTGAGTGCTTCCTTCAGTTCACCTGCAAGCTGACAAGTTGGACAACTACACAAATGGGCACTGCAGCAACATCATAAAAAAGTGAAAGTTTCTATTGTAATCAGCTGTGTCACAATGTGGGGGCAGCAAGTTATCCTTGACTGCACTGCTGCTGCTGTAACAAGCGTTACAGCAGGGTTTGCTGACACTCCTGACCCCACACAGAACCACACACCAAAACTTCATCAGGTTGACAGCCGCAGGATGTTCACCACAGACACTAGAAAGATAGACAGACCAGGACCACAGACCTTAGAAAGACAGACAGATTGGGACCTCTAGGAGTTTGGGGCTAGGAGATATTCAGGGATCTTGCACCTTACCACGCGTTGGGCTGGGGGCACAGCGGTGACCCAAAGGACCCCACACACACATTGTTCTGGGGATAAAAAGACTTGAAGGTGCTCATTTCTGCCCACTCCCAAGGGGTCACAGGACATACTTTCATTGTGGGAGCCATTCTTGAATTGCTTGAGGCTTGGAAGATAGAGTTTGGCCGGTTCTGCACCACACTCAATTCTTTGATGCCTTCCCAAAGCATTTATATCTCCAAATAAGGTTTGCTAGAAAATAAATATTAAAAAATCTCTCTGCAAAATAGTATGTGAAATGGTATATGAATCTGATATATACAGGAAGTATCATAACTATATACAAATATTACATTTCCTAACTTTCTTTGCCATCTTTTTGTACTCTTATTACATTTATGTATCTCCTTCCTAGAATTTTAAACAAGCAAATTGAAAAGATTGAAGTTCCAGAGCTTGGCAGTATTGTGCAATGTGAATTTGAGAGACTGTAACATTTTGATCCAGTACATGGGCTTCTGCAATTTGAACTAAGGGAGAAACTGAGTTTGTGGGTAATTCAACATAATTGCAGGGAAAATCCCTTTACTGAAACATCTGTAGTGAAAGAAGATTTCTTGGCTGCCAGCTACCAATATGTTACTGAGCATGTCCAAACTGAATGTTTTTGAGTAGACTATGTTTTTAAAGAGTCGAATGTAAGGTAATCCACTCATCAACAGTTTCAACCTGGAGAATTAAAGAAGTACTGAGTGTTAAGAAGCTAAATTAGAATGTTACAGCTTGAACTGGTGAGCAAGAACTGCTTAGGTCAGAAAAACAAACCAAATATATCAATACAAATTTAGGATTAGGTCACAAGGATGTTTTGTGCAAAATCTCAATCTCAAAATCTCATTTATTTTCTCTTGATCTTTGCACCTTTTATTCTTTTGAATTCTTTCTTATTTGTTGCAACATATCTAAAACCAGATTCCAGAGATGTTGGTAGTGAGGCTGGATCATAATCATGTTTCTTGGTAGAGCTGCCTTACTTAGGTATTGAAACTACCACAGTTTATGAGTTCAAGTGAATGAGACATGACTGAGAAGGTGTTAACGAAGCAGATTTCAGAGATCTAACTTGGCATTTACTCCATTTGGAGAGCCAGAATATTGCAGCTTGAGTAGTTGGCTTCATGTATCATTCTCTGGGTATTTGGCTGTGCTTGCGTGGTCTACTGTAGACAAAGCTGATTTCTCCCTGTTGCCATATAAGCCAGCAAAATCATATATGAGGATTTTAGGAATCTATCTATGAGGATTTTAGGCAATCAGCTGTATTCTTACCACCCTCTTTTTGTCCACAGAGTGATAGTTTGTTCTTGGAAAATAATTTCTCTCTGCACAATTTCTCCCTGATGTCAGCTATTTTTAAACTGACTCCTGGAGTTGTATTGCAAGATATGTTGCTTGTCTGCTCCTACCACACTGCTTTTGTTTTTACTAGAGAAGGTAAGTAATGAAAATTATGTTAATCTAGTAAGAGGGTAAGCAATTGATCACAGAACAGGAAATAGAGTTGCAAAGAACTAAACCAATAAAACATGATGTCAGTGTCTTTACCTCAAATTTTCCTTTAGATTTTTCTATCAGGATTGTTTTCATATACTCTTTTGGTCAAATGGTTGGGAAATCAACTAAGAAGATATCCCCCTGCTAGCACGACCTTGTTGAAGAGTTCTAAAACACCTGGGGGTGCTGTCAGTTATCTGCATTTTGGAGATTAAAAATGTATCAGAGAATATTAATTACTCACTCTCTTTACTTTTATGATTTTTAAGTATTTTTTATACTTTGACTTTCCTTGCAGAGCTTGGTTAATATCAGGCTTAATCTAACTCTTCCCTCAAAAACATTATAGTAACACCTATACTTATCAGTACACTGCATCATATGATAGAACCTCTAAAAAACGTTCCTGAAACTTAAGTTTTAACAGAGTTTTAGAGTGAACAACACTCGACCTTTGGGAAACTTTTATCAGAATGGAGAGCTATGCCTGTTTCGTGATAACTCACTCCCCAGGTATTGAGGTCTAATACTGAAAATAGTGTACTGCAAGCAAGCGAAAAGAGCAAATGGAAACTGCACAAACCAATTTGATGTTTTCACTTATGCTTCAGAGCTCTGAATGTCATCTTGAGTGGAAAATGTCTTTGCAGTTTTCTCTAGCCATCTGAAACCATTCTAATGTATTGAAAAATGGCAGTGACATTTCCCCAAGTTATTTTTATGTACAGTCCTTGGTTAAACCTATGTGAGAAAAGAGAGCTCTGATTATGAACAACTGAAACAGGGTTCTCAGTATAAATACTCTTTTTTTCTCCCCAGTACATAGTTTTTCTAGAAGAATATGCATTAAAATGCTCTATATTTAATTCAGAAATAGAATCCTGAGTAATATAACATTCTCTCCTTCCTTTTTCTCTCCTCATGTTTGCTCAGTTCTCTCATCTCTCCTCTGCTCTCCTCTCCCTCATAAAACATACAGAAAACATCACCCACATTTACAATCCATTCAGTTGCCACTCTTCGGTCAGACTGAGTGAAGCCTCCAGCTACAAGATCTTTAATATCAGCAAAATCATTTGGACTGGCAGTAAGAAGCCTAATAAATTTTGGAAGGGTATTTCTTCTCTATTTCATGCAGTGGTGACTGAGTTGCTAACAAATTTGTGTACTTCAGGTGAATCATAAATTGTAGGTGCATACAGAAAATGAGCAAAAGGCCCCAAACCTGCCCTGCAGTAGCTGTTTCCAGGGGTTCCAGGTCACACAATATCTCAGTGTTGACTTGTAGGAAGTGTGGAAGAAAAACCCTTTTTCCAATGCCAGGCTAACTAGGGAAAGCTGCTTACTCCAGCTTCTCTTGGAGTAAATCAGGAGCACCGATGGGTGCGCCAGGATTTGCTGTGCTTGTTGTCAAAGCTAAACAGGCAACTGGCATAGACACAGTTTTTGTTGTTTTTTTTTTATAGTATTTTTTCAGCTACAAACATCATCCACACAAGTGCACTAGAATCAAGATAGATTGGGGTAACACATGTCCTATAGACATGCAAGACAACTCCACAGTCCCACTGGCACCAGATACCAACTACCTCATTTCTGAGTAAGAAATGATTTAGGAGAAGATCTTCACCAGCTCTCTAAGAATTACTGCCACTACGTCTCAGGTGATGTAAGCTAATACATTTCTTGCTGAACAAGGCTGTAGCCTAGAGCTTTTTTTCTGTGCATATATTCTATGGCAATAAAGGAATCGTTTCTGCTTTTGTAAAGAGTCTTAAAGACTTATCTTCCAAACAATATTTCATTTTGGACTGGAACCAAGTAGGTGTTACTATTATTTGTGCATTTCCCACATAAAACCAGTGATAGGCTTTGGCTTTTACTGAACAAGACAGAGGATTTATTACATAGCCAGGGAAGATCTAAACCAGCGGTGCTTCCCATGGACGTACAATTTTTCATGTGTGTTTATGAGTTCCACTCTTTTAAAGGCAAAAAAACCCACGTGTGATAGGAGTGGGACAATGACAAGGCTTATGTGTTTCACTTCAGAGGGTTAACTAGTGTCTTGATGCTTTATTAGTATTTGCATACATGTTCTTGATGCATTGTATTGAGATATCATTGGCTTAGTGTTAATGCTCCTACACTGGCTAAGAGCAGACAGTACTGCCCAATGTATATGGGATTTTGCAGCAGAGACCTGCAGAGCAGGCTCAGGGGAGACCTCATCACATTCTACAGCTTCCTGAAGGGAGGTTGGGATGAGGAGGAAGTCAGCCTCTTCTCCCAGGCAACAAACAGTACCCAAGGAAATGGCCACAAGTTGCGCCAGAGGAGATTACATTAGACATGAGGAAAAACTGTTTCTCTCAGAGAGTGGTCAGGCACTGGAATGGCTGCCCAGGGAGGTGGTGGAGTTGCTGTTCCTGGTGGTTTTCAAGAGGTGTCTGGATGAGGAGCTACGAGATACAGTTTACTAGCTTAGTGGATAATAGTGCATAGAGGAGGATGGTTGGATTAGATGATCTTGTAGGTCCTTTCCAACCTTGTGATTCTATGACTCCATGACCTTCTGTGATCTCATCCCCTCGCTTTTTCGTAAATTTGAGACTGTCTCCTGACCGCTCTGAAGTGACCATGCCCCAGTTCCTCAGTCTGTACCAAAATGTTCATGTGCTTAGGAATGTACTTAGAGGTGCATGGAGGAGAGCTGAGAAATGGACACCGAGGTCTTCAGTGCTATTATCTGCATTAACTTACACATACAATATCCTGTCACCCTAATGTCTGTGAGTGTAAAGTGATTGTGGATACAAACTGAAATCAGCATCCATCCATACCCACACAAAATCAGTCCCTTGGGGATCAATCCTTTTTTTCCTTTGGGGATGTGCCTGATGACTGCTGTTTATTCAGATGATCAGCTTCACAAACAAGACTCAGAGCGTGAGCTAAATTTTATCCAAGCCAGCATGTCTTCAAGAGAATCACTAAAGTGGTTGTAAGAAAGCAAGGGAAACAAGATTCCTGGGAGTAATTCCCAGCTGTCATGTTGAATTACAGAGGGACATAGAGCTGCTAAGTTTTCCATGTCTCTGCTTAATCCTCTGTAAAGTGAGTAAAGTAAAACATATCTGAGAAGGATGTAGCTGATATTGAGAAAGATTTTTTGTCTCTCTGGAAGAGGTGAGCTGTCTAATTCACAGGTTTTGCTGTGATTAAGCAATTCTTCCTATTGCATAGAACAGCAAAATCCTGTAATTCCATGCCTCACTTCTGATGACTGACAGCTCACTGCAAATTCGTAGTTACAGTCAAAACCCACATCCATTTCTTCAGAATCAGTGTTTGGAATTGTGTAATTGTGAGGTGAGAATAAAATGTTTAGTCCACTTTAATTTCTGTAAGGAGGAAAAAGGGAATAGCATGAGATAGTGCTCAAGCATCAAGTAAGCATCACAAAGAAAAATAACTGTGTATTTTGCTTTCCTATATGTTACACATTTTCCAGGTTATGTTAGAAATACATATTCATTTCATATGTAATGTATTTGTTATTTTCTGGTTTTCCTCCAAGACATTTTACCATTATCCTGCCAGGACTGTATGTTGTCTGACCACTTCCCCATTGCAATTAAAGATTGAAACCACTTGCTTACGCACAACGGAGACCATCATACCTAACCCCAAAGGAGGCCAGAAACTCCTAGCACACTGCATTTCCCAGACCAACCAGGAGGCCCAGGGCACAGAAGGACAGCGTGCTATTTGCAACAAGGGCTGGCACACTGACAGTCCACATGTGTGGAGTACTTCAAAATAAGGGGAACAAGAACAAAAAAAAAAAAAGGATAAGAGGGATTGAATGTGTCTTACAGAAAGATCCTGCCTGAATGTTTGTAATGAGAAGAGACAGACTACTTCCAAATCAGCTTCTAAAAATGTAGTAAAAAAGAGCTAGCCTCAAGATATGATATTTAAGTGGAAGCTTTTCCTCAAAATGAACAGTATATATATAGCAGTGAGAGTGCTGAATCACTGGGTTGATCTAAACAGACATCAGGCATGAAGCCTGCACAGATGATGGACTTCCTCAGGGACCATCCCGGTCATCTTGCCTTGGTCCTCTCTTCTCTCCCCAGAGCTAAACCAAAGAGGAGGAGTGAAGACGATGCCTTGGGGTGTCAGAGGTGCGGTGTGAGAGAAGGCAGTTTGTCTCTAAACGAAAATATTTCATTTGCTTCAGTGCTTTGAATAGGGCCTCATGTGTTTAACGAATTAAAAAGTGAACTGAATGCACCACAGTGAGATTCGGAGTTTTATGATAAGGAAGATCTATGAGATTTTGAACTCATCTTTAGTTTCCCATAAGACAAATCTTGTCATATTACAGACCTGCAGTGGATGCATGTGTGAATCTGGAAATACACTGAAAATAGTCTTTGCAGATGCGTTCCATCTCTTCCTCCAGGCTGACACTTAAGGACTTAAAAACAAAAATCAGTTTAGATCTCTGCAGTGTACAAAACACCCAAGCAGGATTAAATTGTATTGGGTATCTAAGTCCTTGTAAATGCTGCTCTCCAGTTATAGCGTGAGGAGACAGTGTTTACTTAAGGTGAGGAAATGCTGGAAGAGGAAGAGGCCTATCAAATGACTTGCACAGACGTGCATACATACATATGTGGAGAGTGCTCCATGTGCATATTTAGTTTGAAAGTGGTTCTGTCAGATGGATCCAATTCAATAGTTAAAAGAAAAGAAAAAGAAAAGAAAGAAATGACTGAGTCATGTTTCTTTTTCCACCTCTAAACTTCTGAATTAGCCTGAAGTGAGCCACCGTTCAAAAAAAAAGAAGCTGTTCGGATTTATTGTGTTCTGGAGCCATTAATTACAGTGTGTCCCACTTCTGTTTATTTGTTTTAGTTCTTGGTGTTGAAAGACTGACCCTCATGGACATAAAAAAGATTATCTAGCTTCATCTGTCTCACCATCCTCTGCGGGTCAAGTCCTTGCGGTAGGGCACTTCCCCAGACTACAAGACACAGCCAGATGTAGCAACTGGATATCAGGCTAGGACACAGCAATCATTTCAGATGTCAGCCTTCACACCTCATAAAATAGGGCATATTACAGTGTATGCTAAATTCAAGAGCAAATAATAGCAAACATCTTTGTGGATATGTTGTAGATTTGAATAATCTGGCAGACTGTGTTTGGAAATATTCTCTAAATTTCCTCTGTCCCTGCCCTGAGACTGTGGTAAGTAGCACAGAGACCAGCTGTCCAGCCTTGTTTTTCTAAGCCATTGACTAAACAGTGAGTTCATGTTCAAGATAACTGTGGGGAACCAGTTCATGAACTTCTTGAACTCTGCTGTCCATAAATGTGGCGATGGGATTGAAAAACTGCCATTTAATTAATGGTGAGTCTTGTAACTAGAAGCAAACCTTGGACGAAAGTGCGTTTTTTTTTCCATCAAAAGATGTCTGGAGAGAAAAAAGGAAGTCAAAGAACTAGGTTAGTTAAGATTTTGCCTATGTCTTGGGGAAAGAGAAAAAGGGCTTTCAACTAGATATGATGGGGGAAGGGGGTGCACTGGGTAACAGAGAAGCGTGTAGGAACGCTGTCACCTTGGGAAGCAGCAAGGGAAAACCCCAGACTTGTCCTGGAAGTACTAGGGAGGGCTCCTCCAAGAAAGCAACAAAGCCAATAGCTAAGCTGAAGTGGCCTCTATACCAATGGGTGCAACATGGGAAATAAACAGGAGGAGCTATAAACCGTGGACCAATTGGGAAAGTATGACCTAATTGCTATCATGGAAACGTCGTGGGATGAATCCCATGATTGAGGACTATAGGCTCTTCAGAAGGGATAGTCAGGGTAGGAGGAGTGGTGGAGTTGCCCTCTATGTTAGGAAGTGGATAGTTTGCAAAGAGCTGTGTCTGAGGAGCAGCAACGATCAGGTCAAGAGCTTGTGAGTAAAAATCAAGGATCAGTCCACTAAAGAGCACCTAGTGGTTGGGGTGTGCTACAGGCCACCTGATCAGTGGGACCTTGTTGACGAGGCCTTCTTGCTTCAGCTGCAGGAGGTGTCGTGCTCGTGGGCTCTTGTCCTCATGGGGGATTTCAACCACCCGAATATCTGCTGGGATAGAGCCATGGAGGATGGCAGACAATCCAGGAGATTCCTGGAGTCTGTCAAGGATATCTTCCCGGTCCAGGTAATAGATGGACCAACCTTACTGGAGCTGGTGCTCCCTAATGCAGAGGAGAGCAGTAGAGAGGTTAAGATTGGAGGCAGCCTGGGCTTAGTGACCATGCCTTGGTGGAATTTGTGATCTTGAAGAATGAGGGCAATGAGGGCCTGGCAAATGCACAGCTAGGACCCTGTGCTTTAGGAGAGCAAACTTAGCTGCTCAAGGAACTGTTGAGTGGAATCCTCTGGGAAACTGTCCTTAAGGGAATGGGCACAGAACAATGTTGGCAGCTCTTTAAGGACACCCTTCTGAGAGTGCAATGGTTCTCCATCCCTCAGCAGAAGAAGTTGAGCAGAGAAGGCAGGCGACTGTCATAGCTGTGCAAGGACCTGCAGCTTAAACTGAGGGAAAAGAGGGAAATATACAGAGGTGGTCAGGCTTCCTGTGTCTGCCAGGACCATGAGCCTCTAGGTGAGGGTGTGGGGAGTAGTTTCTGTCCCACTGTAACAGTGGAACAAGTCTGAGTCCTCCTCATGAAACTGAATGTGTTTAAATCCATGCAGCCAGATTATATCCATCCTAGGGTTCTGAAAGAGATGTCTGATGTGGTTGTCGAGTTGCTCTCCATCATATTTGAAAAATCATGGCTGTCTGGTGAAGTCCCCAGTGATTGGAAAAAGGGAAAAGTTCTCCCATTTTTAAGAAAGGGAGAGAGGAAGACCTGGGGATCCACAGGCTGGTGACCCTGACCTCTGTGCCTGGGAAGATCATGGAGCAGATCCTCCTAGAAGCTATGTTAAGGCACATATGAAATAAAAAGGTGATTCGAGACAACCAGCATGGCTTAACCAAGGGCAGATCATGCCTGACCAATCTGGTGTCCTTCTATGATAGAATGACAGCTTTGGTGAATGGGGGAAGGACAATGGATATCATTTACCTGGACTTCTACAAAGCCTTCGACATGGTCCCTCAAAAACACACCCTTCTCTTTAAATTGGAGAGGTGTGGATTTGAAGGATGGACTGTTCAATGGACTAGGAATTGGCTGGCTAGATATAGTCAAAGGGTTGTGATCAATGGTTCTGTGTCAGGGTGGAGGCCAGTCACAAGCGGTGTCCCTCAGGGGTCGCTCTTGGGGCTGATGCTCTTCAACATTTTCATCAATGACACAGATGATGGCATCGAGTGCACCCTCAGCAAGTTTGTGGATAACACCAAGCTGAGTGGTGCAGTCGATACACTGGAAGGAAGGGAAGCCATCCAGAGGGACCTGGACAGGCTGAAGAAATGGGCCCATGAAAACCTAATGAGATTCAATAAGGCCAAGTGCAGGGTGCTGCACTTAGGTCGGGGCAATCCCAGGTTTTTATACAAACTTGGGGAAGATCTCCTTGAGAGCAGCCCTGCGGAGAAGGACTTGGATGTCCTGGTAGGTGAGAAGCTGGACATGAGCCAGCAATGTGTGCCTGCAGTCCAGAAGCCCAGGGGAGAGCCACTAAGATGATCAGAAGGCTGGAGCACCTCTTTTACAAGGAGAAGTTGAGGGAACTGGTCTTGTTTAGCTTGGAGAAGAGAAGGCTCCAGGGAGACCTCATTGTGGCCTTCCAGTACTTGAAGGGAGCATATAACCAGGAGAAGGAATGGCTGTTTACAAGGGTGGATAATGATAGGACAAGGGGGAATGGTTTTAAAATGAGAAAGAAGAGGGTTAGGTTAGATATTAGGAGGAAGTTTTTCACGAAGATGGTGGTGACACACTGGAACAGGTTGCCCAAGGAGGTTGTGGATGCCCCATCTCTGGAGGCATTCAAGGCCAGGCTGGATGTGGTTCTGGGCAGCCTGGTCTGCTGGTTGGCGACCCTGCACGTAGCAGGGGGTTGAAACTGGATGGGTTGGAGACCCTGCACATAGCAGGAGGGTTGAAACTAGATGATCATTGTGGTCCTTTTCAACTCAGGCCATTCTATGATTCCATGAAAGACACTGCTCTGTAAGAGCAAGATAAAAACATCACCTGCATATACAGTCCAAGGACACACAATACATCTTGGGTCCAATGCCAGCATATTTGTATGGCGCAGAATTCCATCTGTCCTCCTTTCCAGACTCCTTTCCTAATTTGCAAGATCATTAACCTGGAAGTCTTGCCACAGATGTTGGTCTTTTACTGCCACAATTTGTAAGCCCTTCTTTTCTTTGTTGGATTCAGTTCTGTGCCATTTACAGGCAGAATAAGTGTTAGTCTCCAAGGGAAGAAAGCTGTGCAGAGCTTGAATTGTGAACTTGTGTTGTAATTTCTGCCTCTAAACCTCTCTATTCATGTTAATAACAATGCTTAGATGTTGAGCCTTGGTTCAAATTTTTTCCTCCTATACTTTTAAAATTTGTATAAAGCACAGTTTTATTGTGTAGATCCACACACTTTGCTCCCCTAAGACAGAAATCAAGTAAGTCTGCTGTGCATCTTACATTAGCAGAGGAACATCTTCCCTTTAAGGATTAGGTAGTCTTTGATATCCAGAAGAATTCAATACGACAGAAGGGTTGGAATAGACCTCCTACCCAAGGCAAACCCTGCTATTGTAGTAATGTTTTGAAATAAAATGCTTAAATAATTATTTTCGCAAATGGAGTAAAGTCTATCTAGGTAAGTTTCTAGAGAAGTGCTCCCTTGATTCTGATAGGTTTTTTCAGAACATCACTGTTTAAAACCTTTCTTTTGATTTCCTGCTTAAATATGTTCCTTGTTAGTTTATACTCATTTATTTATCTGTAATCCTTTAATTTAAATGAGCTCTTTTTCCTTTCTGGCATCCCCTCCACCCAACTCTCCAGCCTGTCCAGGTCTTGGTAAAAGGCAGCACAGTCTTCTGATGTGTCAGGCACTCCTTCCAGCTTCATATCATCAGCAAATTTGCTGAGGGTGCATTCCATCCCCTCATCCAGCTCACTGATGAACATTTTGAACAAGACCCAGTACTAGCCACTGGGACCACCACTATCTACAGACCTCCAGCTAGACTCTGCACTGATGATCACAACCCTCTGAGCTTTGCCAGTCAGCCAATTCTCAATCCACCTCACTGTCCACTCATCTATCCCACACTTCCTAAGCTTATCTACAAGGATGTTATGGCAGACAGTTCAAAAACTCTGCTAAAATCAAAATGCACGACATCCTTTGCTCTCCTCTCATCTATACAGCAAACATTTCAAGCTACAATTAAGACCAAATTCCCAACTAACAAAGAATTGATGTTCTTCTAGTTATTCCAAGCAACTCAGCTCAGGTGAGACTGGGCAAAAGCTAGAATAGCATGTTGTCTGTGCCATTCTCCAGGGAAGAGGAACGTGCTTCTGTGCCTTTCTGTGGTATTGTATCCGTAGGCTCTTTTCTCATGCATCAACCACTTAAATATATGGATAAAAGAGGAAGTGAGAGATGAAGACAGATGCCTCAGAGAAAGAGATATTATCTGAGGCAAATTATGTTATATATACTTAGGAACACTTATACACACACAGACAAATATTCTCTTTCTCCCTTTTCTCTCCCACTTCCAAATTCTTAATACTGCCATGAAAAATGGGAGAGTACATTCCTCAGACAGCACACAGATATGTGGTTAGGATTCTTACTGGGGATTCTGGAATATGTGTGGGCTTGGATCCCACTGGCAGAAGAAGAATGTAAAGGCAAATCTCCCACATCCTGTGGAGTGTTCTAGTTTATGACCCAATAGATAAGATCAAGTGCCTGTGGGAGTGTCCAGCATCTCCTCCAAATGGCTGTTGCTTGTCAAACCCAGTCTAGTGCTCAAAGACCACCTACAGATGCCAGTGGTGGGAGAGAACAACATACAGATGCTGGTGCCAGTGGGATGGGCAGAACAAGTGTAGTTTGTGAAATCTGATGGGATTAGATGAGAAAACTGTCTAAATTGGGAAGTGAAAAGGGCAGGGGCAGAACCTTTTCTCTTCCTTGCATATGCCCTATGAATGCCATGCTTCTTTTGTAAGACAAAAATTGATCTACATCAAGTAAACAATTAATTTATTTCAGCTGATTTCTTTTCAAATCCCCACTTTATATATAGTATTAACAATGGTATATTACAAATTAAGAAAAAGCTTCTACATTGACTGGACCTCCAGAGGTTTAGACTCACACTGGCCCTGTGTCTCTTCAGCCAGTTCTTCACGTTTCCAGGTATTCTCTGTTCAGTATGATCTGTGAAGGATCTTTGCTACATCATCTGGTACTCTGTGTCCCTCTTGTGAGCCACAATCACTGCTAGATCTCTGGCAGATTCTGATTCATATTCTCTGTTGTAATTACTGTTGTGTTTCGTCTTTTCTTTTTGTGTCACAGCCACTTGCCTGTGCCCCATCCAAGACTCAGCTCCCACCAAGGCTCCATCACATGTCCACATGCCATCACAATCTTCAGGCATCTTAGGCACAGCCTTAAACATAAAAAACATCACCACAGGCTTAGGGTAGCTCTGAGCCACAAGCTGCTCAAGTGTACTGGGAAGTCTAATTACATGCCTGCCCTGCTCTTTTATTTTTTTCCTAGGCGTACGCTGTTGGCCACTATTACTTCTGAAAGCAGAACATATTCTCTTGCCTTAGCAGGATTTACTCACAATTGAATTTGCAGCTGTTGGTTTCTTGGGCAGCATGAGAGTCTGGATATTGAATGAGTTACTCAAGTATTTTAATCCCTGTCACCATGGATGGTGAAATACAAGAAGTACTAGGAAGTGATCCTGGTACTGTTTTTCCATCCAATTCAAGAGTCTCAGTCTATGAAATGCCAGTGCAGTAGCTGGAGCTCCAGACTCCACTTGATTAACAAAGTGGAGTACAGTCCCCAGGGAACTGCAATCTGGTTTCCAAAGAGCAGGGCTTGGGCTAGCCACATGGCTCTCCACAGCTGGATATTGCAGCTCCTATTCTGTAGCAGCTGCCACCCACACAGACAACTGTGAGCTCAATGGATCTCCATCTGACTCAGTGCTGCTGCTCTCATTCCCCTGTGTGAGAAAACAGACACTCTGCTCTAACGCTATCAACAAATGATTTGTTTTCAATTGCATGTATCTTAACTAAATCTGAATTTATAATAATGCCAGCCACTGGTTTCTCCTTGGCATCAAAGTAATTCCAACATTTCTGGGCAGTACTGAAAGCAGTAGCCATGTAGTTGCTTCTCAGAGGATGGCCACAAGAATTCAAAATTATATAGCTTCTAACTGGATTGTAGATTGAAATAATAAAGTTTGGGTAGAATGTCTTAATAAAAGCTTAGGGCTACATTCATTTCATCATAAAGTCATGGAGAAGGAAAGGCTGCTCTGTGAAACTAGAAAGACAATAGTCATCTAATTCTGACAACATGGTTTAATTGAACATACTTTTTCTGCAATTGATTTAATCTATTAATTTTGTCTTATTTAGAAAATCAAAATTGAAACACTTAGAATGTATAGTTTGACCCAGAGTGACTTTCTCCAACATGGAGCTCCTCTGACCACAGTGGCTTCAGTGACTGTTCTGGGATGGATTATAACCCCAGGATGGACTTCCCCTCTGACACCTCATGAAGCATCAGGGACTCACAGCTTTACATGTCACCTGTCTCTCAGTCACAAACCTTTTCTAACTGAGGATATTTGGAACTTCAGCACGATGTAGAGATGTGATATGACAGCCAAGTGACTCAAAAGGACTCTGTTCAGAAATGTTTCTGCACATCTGGCACAACATTTCTGCTTACATATGCAAAAGGTTCCTTTTCTGCACAAGAAACCTTGAGATGATACAGTCCTGCATGTAAAGGCTATACAGTGAAGAAATAAATGGTGGAAATTAATACGATGTGACTTCAAGCCTGCAGACTGGGGATGCCTGGTCCACCACCTGTGAAAATCCTGAAAATATATTTGTCAATTTCTCTGAGCTTTTTAACAACCTCTGCAGGCTATAACTATTGATAACCACCGTGTTTTTGCTGTTGTTGTTTTTACCTGATGTAGACTGACTTCTCCCTTCCAGTCTCTGACATTCTCCCTTCCAGTCCCAGTCATTCTGTGATTCCGTTGACCTAATGCAGGTGTTCCTGCTCTGGCAGGGGGATTGGACTAGATGATCTTTCGAGGTCCCTTCTAATCCCTGACATTCTGTGATTCTTACTTATTGCCCAGTATTTTGTAACACATCTTTTTACTGACTTCCAAAACAGTGAAAGAACATTGTTCTAAATTAATTTTAAGTAATTTTTCCTGAACAGGAAAAAATATATATATTTCATTACCTTAATTTGAGATTTTTTCCATAATAATATGAAACTTATCATAGTAATACGAGACTTTAATACTAGTTCTGTTGAGATTTCAAAATCAGCTTCATTTTTATGACCTTGTCAAATCTACCAGATTAGAAAGAAGCAGAACAGCAATTCACTGGGAAACTTAAAGGACGTTTTAATACATTTTTCCACTGTTTTGAAATATAACAACTATTTCCTGTCATATCAATTGCTGTTTCCCAGCCTTTTCTAGCAGACAGTTCTAAATAAAAGCAGAAGTTTTCAGTGAGGCATTCTAGGCCACTGGTCATATTTTGTCACCCTCCTTTTTACATTTATACATTTACTTATATTCAGCACTGTATAGAGTCATAGAATCATAGAACGACTTGTGTTGGAAGGGACCTTAAAGATAATCCACTTCCAAAGCCTTGCCCTGGGCAGCTTTGTCACCCACAATATCAATGTCCAGAGCAATTGGAGAAGTAAAAGAAAAAAAAAAAATGTTACTTCATTTCATTACAGTTTCTGAGGCTGTGGAATTTCATTTCCTCCTAAAGCAACGAGTCAGTTTGCACAGCAGTTCAGAAAGGGAAGGCGTTAGGCTGTCTACTTCTCTTGTCTAGGAAACTGGGGCTGAGGAACCCTATTGAAAACTAACGTGGTATTTACCAGCCACAACAGCTGGGCTGAGGGGCCACAACCTCTGTGGGCTGACACATGCTCCCAGATGGATCTTCTGATGAGCAAGAGATGCCCGGACCTCTGGTTGTGGGGAGCTCTAGAATCTGGAAGTCACCGGAGGGACTGAGGTAAGCATGATGATCTTTTTAAGCAGCTGACCAGGCTGTAAGGGGAAGTCATCAGACTGAGATGAATCCAGCAGGCAGAGGGAGAGACCGATGCCTGGTATCATGAGGTGACACAGCAGACTGACAGCCCTGTCCTTGGTCCCAGCAAGGGGAAAAAGATAAGAAAGTTTCCAACCTGACAGAGGGTAAACACGTGCAGGATGAGGGAGACTGTAACCTCGTCTCTGCTCAGGGCAGAAGAATAAACCTCCCCCTTGTCCCCAGAGTCCCCCTGTGAACCTCTGGGGATGGAAAGAGAAGCGGGTGTGATGGTTCAAAACCAAGAAGGGCAACCACATTAAGAAGGTTCAACTGAGAACCTGAGTCACAACCAGTGCCACAATAAAAAGGCGAAGGAACTCGGTAATGGGAGACCGTGCTGAGAGGCACTTAGGCACCCATCTGCAGCCTGTATAACCTCTCTATAGAGGCTTGCTGTCTGCCAGGGGCCTGCATTCAAAATATCAGGCATGATAAAGCTGGAGGACTAGCATCCACTCCTGGACTTTAAAACAAACAAAAAAAAATGAGACTGCAACTAGGAAAATCAAAATTATCAAAAAAGACTTGATGTCACTTGGGAATCTGCTGAAGGAATCAGGAGCCACAGGTCTCAGAGTTGCCTCTGAGAAACAGGTCAAGATCTTGTGAGTTAAAATTAGGGACCGGATCAATAAAAAACACCTGATGGTTGAAGTCTGCTACAGGCAACCTGATCAAGGGGAGCCTGCTGATGAGGCCTTCTAGCTTCAGCTGCAAGAGGCATTGTGCTCCCAGGCTCCCATCCTGATGGGAGATTTCAACCACGCAGATACTGCTGGATGAGATCCCCTGGGAAACTGTCCTTAGGGACAGAGGAACAAAACAGGGCTGGCAGCACTAAAAGGACGCCTTTCTGAGGGCACAAGTGTACTCTATCTTCCAGAATAAGAAATTAGGCAAAAAAGGAGACCAATATGGCTGAGCAAGGACCTGCTGGTCAGACTGGCAGTTGGGCTTGTTTAGTTGGGAAAAGAGAAAGTTCCAGGGAGATCCCACTGTGGCTTTCCAGTACTTGAAGGAAGTTTACAAGCAAGAGCGGACTGACCTTTTACATGGTCTGATGGTGATACAACAAGGGGGAATGACTTTAAACTAAAAGAGGGGAGACTTAGGTTAGATGTTAGGAAGAAATTTTTTAATGAGAGGGTGATGAGGTGCTTGAAAAGGTTGCCCAGGGAGGTTGTGAGTGCCCCATCCTTGGAGGCATTCAAGGCCAGGTTGGAGGGATCCTGTGGGTAGCAGCTGTGCCGATGGCAGGGGGGTTGGAGCTAGATGATTTTTAATGTCCCTCCAACCTAAGCCATTCTATCATTCTACTGTCCAAAACATGCTCAAATGAAATATTTCTGTTACATCCAGAACAGCCTTTGGCTGATGAAACATTTTGCCAGCAATATTCCAACCAGCAAAGAAGAAAATGGTGAACGTCTTTCCACAGAATAAAAGCTAGCTGCTGGAAGAGTACAACTCTTATTTAACAATGCCTGCTGAAAAAATTTTGCAGTCAGAATGATGCACTTACTGATTTACTCAAATGGAATATTTCAGTTATAGTCTCTCTTGAGATAATAAATGTTGCCTTACTGGAATTGTAGGCTGTGAGAATTTTTTTTAGTGGTTCTCCTTATTTTGAAGCAGAACAAACTAAACTAAAACATGGTATTTTTTCATTGTTTTACTTTGACTTGCAGATTTGTCAAGACTTTCAACTTTGCAGTGAGAACCTACTTTCAACACAGTCTTTTATGTAAACACTGTACTTCCTGTTTTGCTTCAAAGCAAAATGATAAAGAAATTTTGACAGTTAAGCAGTCTTATCACAACAGGTATTTATAATCAAATCTCCTGCAACTCAAGGATTTTGCAGACAATAGCAGAGCTACTTTCTGTTCAGTGTTCAAGAACCTGCGTTACAGAGCCAGGGCTTTAAGCACAGGAGCTTTTCCTTATGTTGCTATTCAAAGAAAACAACTTTTCTTTTTTTTTCTTTTTTTTAGGAAGAAAATATTTTTTATTAGGTCAATATATACAGTTGGGTAAAGCAGGTATTAGGTAAAGCATACACGCTTTCAGGTGGATGAACAACCTGTTGGGTCTGAAACAGAGAAAATGTGAAGGTATTTCTAGCTGATTGCTCTGAATTGCCCTTAACTGTGTTAATCAGTTAGACATCTGAGAGAAAAGTGTTTGTTATTTTAGGTGTGGAAGGTGATCCTGGCTCTCCTAAGGCTTCAGGAGGTGACAGAAATTTAGACGACCAGAGAAAGTGGTAGGAAATTCCTCATGAAGATCACTGAGTCTTGAAACACGGAGAAAATCACAGGCCCGTCTTGAATGCATCTGATATAATATCTGGTATCCAACAGAGTTACAAACTTTTGTTCTCTGGCCTACCTTTAATCTTTCAGAGTCAGGCCAGCAAGTTTGGAGATGCCCATAGTTGTTTTGGGAAGATTACTTTCCAACTAGTGTCACTGTTCTGTCCTAATTACGTAGAACCCAGTGGTAGTGTGGTTTCAGCCACAGCTTCCTGAGAGCACTGAATGCATCACACAATGCATCACAGGATGTGCATATGCAGGATCTATGGATGTTGGCAGCTCTGGCGTAGCAGGCATTTATTATATAGGTTGTGGCAAAATTTGGACCTGATTTTCTGGAGTCATCTAGTTCTAGCCAGCGCATGTTGGTCTGCCAAAAATTTTCTTAGTGTTGGAGCTGATGATGCTGAGTGTTGCTGGAAGGAAAAGAGGGATGGTTTTAGGAAAAATCATTTAGAGGTATGATTTTCTTAAAACATAAGTTGCAGATTGTTAATATTTTCCAGTATATATTTCTTGCACACTGTGGTGCATGATAACCAGTGAGGGATTTTCTCTGTATTGTAGTAAGTTTGTAGAGGGCTTAGGTGGCTTCTTCAAATATGCAATCACAGAGGAGTGTCACTATTGGATGCACATCATCTGTTGCTTTTGCCTTCTGAGGGTGTGCTACGAATGTTCTCCTCAGAGCAAATGAGGTGATGTTTGTGGGCTGGTACTATATCACAGTTTTTCTGCTTTGTTTTGGATAGCTGTTGGTTTGTGGAAGGAGGTGTGTTGGTCTGTGGATTTTCTGCATATGGTAGTTTGTAGGTTGCTATTTTTTATGTTGACCGTGGTGTCTAGAAAGTTGATGCTGATGTAAGAGTTTTCCAGAGATAGTTTGATGGACAATTCTGGCTGTTAAATTTGTGGCAGAAATCAATGAGGGAATCCAAGTTTTCGGTCCAGATGTCATCTATGTATCTTTGTGTATCCTAGGAACCCACACTGTTTTGGTGGGATGGTTATTTAAAGTCTTTTTCTTGAGGTGACTCATGAATAGCCTGATATCCTCGTGTTTGGACACAAGCACTTTGTTCCTTCCACTTGCATCTGTAGTTTGGTGAGGATGAACTCATTGCGGATGAAGAAATAGATGACATTAATATCTATGACAGTTAGAAGGCTGCTGTCTCTCCAAGTCACCTTCCCATTGTAGCACGCTTATGATGATAACACAAAACATGGTGCTGGTAAGAAGATTATGACACAGTGATCCTGGAGAAGTGCTTTTGAAGAAAGCTATTTTCATATGCAACGATCTACTTAAAGATATTAGGAGGAAGTTTTTCACACAGTGGGTGGTGACACACTGGAACAGGTTGCCCAAGGAGGTTGTGGCTCTGGGCAGTCTAGTCTAGTGGTTGGCGACCCTACACACAGCAGGGGTTTTAAACTAGATGATCATTGTGGTCCTTTCCAACCCAGGCCATTCTATGATTCTCTGGTGTCAAAAGATCCTCACAGCTTCTCAGTGAAAGTCTCCTTGAGTTTCCTCCTGTAATAATCTAGAAAACCACATGAAAGTCTTAAGGTGGTAACAGAAGCAATTAGTACTTTTCTTCTTCATTAGGAAGAGATCTGAGCTCCAAAGTGAAAAGTTTCCTGAGTTCTTTCACATATGAAAAACATGAAAAAAATAATCTATTATCTTTACTCATGTTATTCTGACTTCCACTTTATCAGCCATTTAGTAACTGGCAACTGGATCTTAAAAACAACACAGACTCTTACAAAAAAAAAAAAAGGGTACAATTAAAAAAAAATAATAATTCACTATTATTTCCTCTCACTAAGAACAAAAACCAAAACAACAGTTAATATAGACAAAAACAACATTCATCCAGTATGGGCTGTCTAGAGGAGCATAATTTGAAGATTATTTTAAAAGTCATTTTCCAGGAGATGATAGGTTCTTTCTTTTGTTTTCAGGGAAGTTCTTTGAGACACACCTAGAGAAACATTTTCTCATGTGGTCCTACAGACCACAACGCTAGCAATGTTTCTGAGCAGAAGTGTAAGCATTTGGAAAGAAGAGATAGAAGAGATAGAGGAGGCCACTCAAGGTTGGGCTATTGCTCCATGACTTCCTGGGGGGTGATGTTGGGAAACAGGTGCTGTCACCATCATTTCTCAGATGTGTCTCATCGTTGGTGAAGTAATTTTTACTGCAATATTTAACACAGTGTTAAATGATGTCAGCTTATTTTGATAGTAATTTGTTGCTTGGTGGTTTAGTATATTTCGGACAGTTTTCTTTAATTTCTTGGAGCATGTAATCATGTCTGCTTCCGGAGGTGAAGTTTCACAGTTTCTTAACATGCAGCCCTAAACAGGATATTCTGTCATGTAGCAAGAGCCAAAAAATAACCTGTTTTTTTTGTTGTTGTTGTGTTGTTTTTTAACAGTATGAATGACTTACATGGATCTATGTTAGTCTTCCATGTTCACCAATGCCTGATCTGCACTTCAAATCACTTGCTTTTATGTCCAGCCAAAGGGCTGTAAATACATGTAGCTCGCTCCAAAAGCAGTGCCTTCTTTATATTTTTATGGAAACTACAACTGATACAACGAGCACACTAACACTATTTGGTAGAGCAAATTCTCAGCTATAAAATGTTATTTTTCAATGTGGTCACCACCATTAGCTGTGCATTTTTTGCCAGCTGTGAGTAACAGCCTGCACGCCACGTTCCTCAGCTCTTCAGCTGAAACGCACCATCCACTGCCTCACCGTGCTCACATCCAATGTTTGGTCTGTGTAAGTGCTCAGCAAGCGTTCATGAATGTCAGTGGGTGCCACTTCTTTTGCATGGAGGAATTCAGAGTCACACCTCTGCTTCATCTGCATTTCCACGTCAGGCACCATTTTGTCAGTGCCCCTCCGCTGCCATCTGTCACACGGCAACAAAACATAACGGAATATTGGTGGGAAGGTTCAACCTCTACTTCCACACTACCAACATTTGGCATCGAGGGCCATCATAACACAGTAACTTTTGGAGCAGCCCTTGTATCTGAAGACCCTTTACAACAAGCACCTCTACAAGGATTATGAGAACTTCAGGACTTCCTTGTCTGTTTTGGACACAGCGAGCCAACACAGTTTGCTTTCGTTTTAACCTGGCCGTGTTGGAGGATGAGTTAAGACACTGTAGAAGCTGGCAGCCCTTTGCTCCACGCACTGAACTGGGCAAACCGACCATCAGAGAGACCGACCGCAGGTCCGTGTTGGGGCGGGTACATAGCGAGCTTAGGGAGGGAAGGGGGCGGTGAGGAAGGGTGGCGGCGGCGGCGGCGGTGGCGGGAGGGCGGGTCGCACCGCCTGGGGCTGATTGGCCGCCCAGTTTATAAGAGCTTCCCGGCCCGGGGCGGCGGGGTTGTTTGCCGAGGCCGGGGTGCTCCGTGGAGCCGTGTGTGGAGCCGACCCAGCGGAGTGCCCGCGGCGCCATGCGGCGCGCCAGCCGAGACTACACCAAATACTTGCGCGGCTCCGAGGAGGTGGGCAGCGGCACCGCCCACGAGAGCGCCCCGCCGCCGCCGCCAGCGCCTCCGCTGCCGCCACACCCGCACCCGCCGCCCGCCTCGCGCTCGCTTCTGGCCGCCCTCGTCCTGTTGGGACTGGGACAGGTGGTCTGCAGCGTCGCCCTCTTCCTCTATTTCCGAGCTCAGGTAAGCGGCGCCTCTGGCTCGCTGAGAATACGAATGATGGCAGTAAAGCGAAGGCAGAGACTTGGTCTGGTTCTTAGAGAGGCAGTGTGTTGACCCGGTGACCTCAGCTAAAGGTGGCGTGCGTAGAGTTGTGTGGGTAGGTGTGAGGGGTTCTCAGGGTGGATGGCAGCTCTGTGCTTCCCCTCCATCCAGCCCTGGGAGGGCTTTGCTTGTGAAGGCTTCCCCTCCAGCCCATGGGTAGGCTTTGGTTATTGATGATCACTTTTTGGTTGGAGATTTCCTGAGGCCTTCGGCTGTCGTACAGGATTCACCAGTGCGAGAAGCTTCTTAGAGGTGGATAGCAAACAGAAACATATCTGGGATGGTGTAGCTCTTAGCTTGGGCTGAGACACCTAGGAGTGGGATCCCCTGCGTGCCTGTAGGTGAGCCCAGCCAGGCTGCAGGTCTGTTTCAGAGGTAAGCGGCCTCTCAGAGGGCACAGGGAGATGCTTCTGCAGGGTGGAGAGCTGCTGAGTGGTTTGGGTTTTGGACAGTAAAGGAGCTCACTTCTTGGAAACAGCTGGGCTGGCTGCCTGCATCCCCTTGCCCTGTGCTACTCGGCCTCCACAGAGGAAATGGGGGGCTGCAGGGTGTTTGCTTCTTGGGGCCAGGTTGTGGATGCCTGCTTGGCTTCTCATCAGTTGTTCACTTGTTCTGCTAACGCAGGTCTGGTGGCCTTCGTAGAATTATTGCTGGTGTTGTTTTGTGCTTTCTGTTTGAAGTTAGTGGGAGTGAAAGCCTGTTTCTTCCGGTTGACTTTCTAGGTAGATGTGCTTGATCTTGATGTGGCAAAGGCAGGCTGGATTTCTTAACAAAGTGCACTCTGAAAATAACTGTTGCACAAGCATGTCTCCACTTAAGCAGATGAACAGTTGTCAAATAGATAATGACAATGCTGATCATTTATTACGTGGACTAACTCATATTCATTACCTGCGATGCCTTTATTTGCTGCTTTTACAAAAGCAAAATGTGCTCTTGGAGCAGTAGTATGGTACTTAATTGATCATATCCCATACACTTCAGAAGAGTGACATTTAATTCATGGGACTCGTAGTAAAGTAGCTTACAGCTACTTGTTTACCTGGCAGTGTCATAAATTAATGCCTACTTCAGTTTATGGCAAAGTGCTTTTCACTCTAGATCTGCACGAACTTGCAGAGACATCTTTTTTAAAATGTGGGTCATGGAAATGCACAGCTGCACATTGGTATACTAGTGAGCCATTGCAATCAAAATAATTAACACAAGTACACTTTTTAAATCCCTGTATTCCTGCTCTCTTTCTCCCCTCGCTGCCCTTATTCTGGATTCTTTCGAATAGGTTTGTGTCAGTGCTTCACACGTGCCCAACAAAGTGTAAAAAAGAATTTTCATACCATAAAAACTATGCTTGTTTTGCTTCCTTTATTTTAAAATTTACATAGTCTGGTGTAATTCTGCTTTTGGCAGTCTCTTTCCACTTTCGGGTTCTTATAAGTTTGGAGTAGTGTTGTTGGATGAGATCATTTGAAAATGTGAAGTTCTGAACAGACTCAAAGATGTAGCTAGATGTAGACTTGACTGAAACCTTGCCTGCAAACTTTCTAATGGTAAAAAAAAAAAAGAGTCTTTGCCACCACTGAAAAATAGACTAATAAGCATACTTTTGAAGTGGGTAATTCACGATAATAAGGTATGGTAATCCATATTTGTTCAATTTCTTATTGTGTAATAACACAGATGGGAGAGAAAGCGCAATAGATCTTGGAGGATTCTTATTTAACTGCCTTGCCAATTGTTTTATTTGTATGGGGCACTATCTGTCTGCTTAGTTTTGAAAAATGTGCTGTCAAATCTAATTGCATTAATCTATCTGCTCTTAAATTTAATTACCTAAATTCGCACTTTTTTAATAACAGAACTAAAGTACTGTGGTGTATTTGATTAAAAAATAATGGAAAAGTTAATAGTAGAAGTAGTGCTTCACAAGATATGAATGGGGTGGTGGGCTAACCAAATGTGAATTAGCAAGATTTGACTTTGTAGGTTCATAGTGAGAATTTATATGATTAAATGTGACTTATACATAAAACTCTAAGAGGCTGAGTAAACTCTGACTCAGTTTTACCATACACTTCTTTATTTTCATTTGCATAAAATCATTTGGGCCGGATCATGGCACAATATGAGCTGAGACAATGATTGAGGTTTTGGTTTTTCCTTAGTTTTGTTTATGTTGTGGCTTGAGCATTTGGAATTTCACAAGACACAAAACTAAGGCTGACACCAGATTTTCATGAGTAAACATGTTTGTGGCCAAGAAATAACGTAGCCCAACGGTGAATGAGACGAGGAGCTGGTATATTTGCTTAAAAAAGAAAAAGCTAGGAGTTGAATGCTGCCAATATTCCAGCAGTGACATTCTGAACTGTAGAAAGATAAAGGCTTTTCTTTTTTGGAGCATCTTGTGCAAAGTTCTGAACCCAGGGAATTAAATGCTGACAGAATGGGTTGCTCCTGGTATTTATTTTTGATCACGCTTTGTGAGAAATGTTTGCTCATGGTCAATGAGAACGCAGTCAAAATTTAGTTAGATAGTCCATACAGCTGGAGATGATGGAGACTTGGGCACAGCACAAGGTGGGAGCGCCGTGTGTTTTACGTAACTTTGTCACCTAGCAATGAATAGTCTTCAGAAGCTCTTCTATGTTTTTCATTCCGATCTATTTCCTTACTGTACTTAGGTCGTACAATGATACGAACTGGGTTTAATGCTGACTGAACCAGTGGGCGCTGAAACAAGCTGGAAGCGCTCAAAGCTAGATTTGGAGGTCGGGTGTCAAGCTCTTGTAGTTTAACCTGGAATTCTGAGCTTATTTATTTTTCTCCATTTGGGAAAGTGGTCTGTACAAATGTTGAGCATTCTGCTGCACCATTCACATTTAGATAAATGGGGATCTGGAAGACAGATTTTTACTACCATTTCATACATCTGTGGTATTCTGAGTTCTGCTGCAGTGTTTTTAAACAGTCTCCTTTCAGGCTTCATCTAAAATCTGTTGGCAGTGACTAACAGCAAACCACTTGCTAGAGGTCACCAGCACTTTCTGGAAGCCTGGAAGAACCTTTTCTTGGTAGTTAAGAAAAATAATGAAATGTAAACTGATATGATTAAACTGGAAGTTGGTTTAAGTTATGAAAACAAGGACAGTATAAATGGCTTATTTTAAGGAGAAAGTACAGAATGTGGTACTGTTGGAAAAAAAAAAAAAAGGCAATATTTCACTTATTAGATTGGTTGGATTGTATTGTCTTTCAAAACGAAGTGGACTTTTGTTATAAAATTGGCTCTTAATTCTAGAAATTCCTCTGGTCTCACCCGCAGTATTGGAGTTTATTTTTACTGTTTTGACTGCCTTGATTGACCTGAAAGGAGTTTAGAGGTGCAATTAAAATGATTAGAGATCCTGGGAAATGTTGGTATCGCAGGGCATTGAATGATGAGATCTCATTTCAAGGTCAGACACAGTAGATGTGTATACAAATACTGGCATGGTTAAAATAATGAATGTTCTCCTTAAAGAGGGTAATATATTTAGGATATTGAGCTTCCTTAACACGTCGTAAAGCTTTCTCCAATACTGTTGATGGTGTCTTGATGCTTCCAAGTTTGACATCTTTAGGTCTCTGTGCTGAAGGTCTCTGTTCAAGGGCTGCCCTCATGTTCCTTGTGAGCTAGCAAGCTGCTCTCTGTAGACCATTCCAGTATTTCATTTTGACTCTATGGAGTATCTCCTCAGAATGTGTGCTTGAAAGTTTTTGTTGTTGTTGTTGCTTGTTGTCCACAGCAATGGTTTTGGTGCTCGGTATTGCTGTTCACATCTATGGCAGCTCAGTGGCAGGCTTGCTGGAAGTATCTGTTCAGAATAGCAAGCTAATTTCCATGGTTAAGTTGTGAAGACTTGAGTATTCTTTGAAAATGTTCAAGGACTTCCAGGTAGATTAGCTGGCTCCATGATCAGAGCTTTGCCTTATCAGGCACAAAATCTCTGGATGCTTGTGGTTCATCAGGGTGGGTTACACAAAATAGGATGCCGAAGCCATCAGTGTTTCCATTAAGCCTTCAGTCTCGTAACTGAACGTGCAGAGATGTTGGTTTTTCTTTCTCAAGCCTTCAGCAGATAAGCTATGATCTGAATAAGTGCCTCTGCACTTGCTACTGCTATACTGGCATTGTGAGGCATATTTAATTACTAACGGGTGATAGCTGGATGTCTGTGCTATGTGCAGTTTGTCGTGATGGATGTTCATGCCCTTAATGACAACTGATCTTTCATAATCTCTTCTTTAAAACCTAGTTTTCTTGCCTACTTTTCAGAAGATGTGCTTAAATGCATCCAGAAAGTGTTGTAATAGTTTCTTACCAGTAGTATTACTGATGAAAGTGAGTATAAAAAGTGGTTTAGTGGTGGGTTGTTAGAATTAGGGTAGTATGGTTATGTTGCGCTTGGACTTGATGGTCTTTAAGGTTTTTTCCAACCTGAGCAGTTCTATGATTCTCTCTGCTGTCAGTTATCTGTTATGGCTCTCTCTCTGCTGTCCAGTGGTGTGTGTGGAATGGAGAAGACTTAGATACCAACATCATGTTGAAGGCACTGATTCCCTCAGGTCTTTGATAGTACCAATAGAAGAGGATACATCTGGAGTAGTGAACAGGAGACATATCAACAAACTGGATAGAGTCTATCAGATGACCACTGTGATAAGGAGGGGCTGTTGCATATCAGAAATGTGGAACTGGATTCTTTCAACCTAAAGAATAGACTGAGATGGAGTCTACCCACTGTTTCTGGCTACCTGATGTGGGATTGTATAAATGGTGAAGCTAGGGTCTCCATAAGTGCACAGCAAAACCAAGAGACACAGTCTATAAACTCCAGTAAGGAGAATTTCGGCTGCACATTGTTTTATAGCTTTACACAAGACAAGAGGTTAAATTGTAGAGCGCTTTGCCTGAAGAGATTGAATGGGGAGGTGCCATAAAGCTTTACTTAAGCAAGGCTTCAAACAGCCTGCCCTAAGTTAGAAGTTGGTCATGCTTCAAAGAAGGGACTGCACCTTTCTATGTTACTGTCCAACCCAGGTCATTCTGTATTGACTGCCTTTTAACAGCTGATGGTGGTCATTGTGTGCTACTGTTTTTTCCCTCTCCCTGCTCCATTTGTAGTTGAATCTCTCAGCTTCTGGATACTTGTGGAGCCTATGGGGAGAGAGAGTTTTAGGTTGCACTTGTACAGTTGTTGAAGCTCATGCTGCCTACCTGCTCCTTCATGCCTGTGCCTGTATTGGCTCTCATGCTTTTCTGACACTTGCAGGAAGTGGCTTCTGGGTGCTCATCCTTCAGGAAACTAGATCAGCAGGAAATCATCCCTGGTACTGGTTTAAAGAGAAGACTGAGAATCAGAAGCAGGATTTCATGGTGAAGAAGGTGAGGGCCCAGAGATGCTCTTTTAGATCTACTTGAGCAGCTAATGGGGCTGCACCAGCTGCTTTCTTAGTTGTTAGTGCTCAGAGTTGTAATAGCAACTCTATAATAGAGTAATAGCAGATCTTTTGTATTCAGCTGTATCAGGCCACCCCAGGAAGATGTTAAGGCCTCCAGGACATTGTGTAACTCATCTCAACCACTGTATTCAAAGCTGTGGCATCTGCTGATCTTCAGGGGAGTCTTTACTGACCTGTTCACTTCCCAATCTGCAGGGATAAGTGAGACAGCTAAATGATCTCATGGAGGCTGGCGTTGATTTGAATGAATGGGCAAACAGCTCTTGTGGAGCATTCAGTGAGCGGATGGTGATAGAGAAGGCAATTTGCTCTGAATGTTGCTGCCTGTGCAACAAATTTCTCTGCAGTGTGTGCGTGTTGGATAGACTGCATGCTGTCGACTCAAGTTTACCTTTGTAATCCCACCTTATGGTTTTAAGTCAGTTCGTTTTTTTGGGGGTGGGTTAGGAAATTCAATCCCTGTTCATGCGAACAACTGATACAACAAATCTGATTCGTTCTGGATGCTTTGCATTCTGCAAAAGCTCCTTTTGAAGCTCTGCTTTGTTCAGTGCTGTGTTAAAGGGAAGTGATCACTGGTTTGATGTTATCCTTAATGGATAATATTCCCTCATCATGATTATTTGCAATATTGTGATTCTTAGCTGTAAATTGTTTTGCTCATATATCGTGGAAAACAGTAGAATCAACTAGATTGATTCTAAATTGAAAGGGTAGATAACAGCAGGACAAGGGGAAATGGTTTTAAGTTGAGGGAGGGAAGACTTAGGTTGGATGTCAGGGGGATGCTCTTTACTATGAGAGTGGTGAGGTGCTGGAACAGGCTGCCGAGAGAGAGGTTGTGGATGCCCCATCCCTGGAGGTGTTCAAGGCCAGGTTGGATGGGGCCCTGGGCAGCCTGGTCTAGTATTAAATGTGGAGGTTGGTGGCCCTGCATGTGGTGGGGGGTTGGAGCTTCATGATCCTTGAGGTCCCTTCCAATCCTGGCCATTCTGTGATCATTGTGGTCCTTTTCAACCCAGGCCATTCTGTGATTCTATGATTCTGTACGTTCTTATTAGACTGGCAGATACAATTAGAGACCTCAGAGCAAGTTTAGACTGTGCAAACCCTTCTGATGTGAAAGCAGGCTACATGCCAAGATCAATTACCGAAAGCCTTAAGCTATCTGTGAAAGAAAATGCTTAATATCTCTTAAGTGTAAGGTATATGGAAAGGGGGAGAAAAGATGAAATGGCTTTAATAAAGTTTGTGCAGTTGAACTCTGCCAAGGCACAGTCTTGATCCTTAGTTAGATGACTGAGAAAGATATTCTGTTAAGACTCAGGAGCATTGAACTTAGAGTTTAAAAGTATATTTGGTTCAGTTACAGAAATTAATTGCTAAAAGTATCTTGCAGATATTTCAGATTTACTAAACTTTGTCCAATAGAGGTATTTTGTAGTAGTTTTATTGTCTTTCGATCTTCCTGAATTTGTAGCTTCTCAGCAACTGCTTTGTGCAGTAATACATCTTGCCTGCAAAACTTTTTGGTAGCTGGTTTCTGTACTTCTTTCTCCTCTTGGAAAGGATGAGTTAGATATTGCACATACATTCCATAGGTTGCTGCTCTTGACATCTGTGTGTCATCTTACAAACTGGTATTGACAGAGAAGATGGCTGTGAATGTTGCCTGCTAAAGTAATTTTGATGTTGCATTCAGTGGTCTAAACTAAACATGGAATTCATTATTATTGATTTTTATTCTAAATCAAATTATTGATTTTATTCTAAAGATCCTATCTAAGATTTTTATTCTAAAGGTTATTCTTTAACCTTAGAAAAGTCAAGTATCCAGTCTAAGCTAATGAGCTGAGTCGCTCCAAAAGATAATCTGTTCTTCTGTCTTACATGCCTGTTGGATGAAGTAAACCTTCCTATGGGAAACATTTTCTCTCTTCATTTCTTAGAATGAAACGTTAGATAATAAACAGAGCTAATTGCCAGAATTTTGGATGTTTGGAAATCCTGCCTGACTTAAATGTTCTTATTGCTTATCGAACAGACTGTTTAAACTGTGGCTATCTTATATTTTTGTTTCAGATGGACCCTAGTAGAATTTCAAAAGAAGATGCACACTGTGTCAGAATGCTTTTCAGATCTCAAGAGAGTATAGACATGCAAGACATGCCCTTTGAAAATCAAGAGGTAAAGTTAATGCCAGAATCATGCAGAAGGATGAAGCAGGCTCTCCAAAGAGCTGTGCAGAAGGTAAGTGGCAGATAATGCTTTCCTTTATTTTGTACTCTTGGTAAATCTAGCACAGTGTCCAACTTCTGCGTACAGAGGTAAGACTGCTTTGTTTGATTGATATCTGATGCTGTGTGTGAGATCCTAATGTATTTGCTTATGAACCTGCTGCTGGTTAACCAATTCAAACAGGTTTTAGTTTTGCTAGACAAAGTCTTGAATGCACACTGAGGAAACTAATCACAGTTGATTGGCCATTCTGACTTTTGAGGGGGAGTCTGTGTGGTAGTTGTTAAGAAAGGCAGTTCCACTTCTTTTTTTTCCACCCAGCCTGATCTTCCTGACTCTTCCTGAGAGGATTCTCCAAGCCAAGAATATTTGCAAGCAAAATATTGTCTGGAAGATGGAAAGGACAGTATGTGTTCTCATTTGCTCTTGTTTCTTAAACTTTCTGGAGTGCAATAGTTTTGACTACTCAGAATGAAGGGGTATCTCCTTTCCTTTTTTTGCTCACTTGCCCAATCATTGCGTGCAGACATTCCCATGGTGATGAAAGAGCTGCTTTGCCATACTGTGATAAGTAGGCAGTTTCTGCCCAGCAGGGGAGAATGACAGTGTTTCCCAAACTCAAATAATAAAGGTAAATTTGCCTTAATAAAAAAACCTAGGAGAGCTGACACTGACACAGTCACCTCTTATTGCAGTAAGGCTATTGTAGGCTATTTAAGAAGTTGAAGTGTTATAATTCTTGGTTTTCCTGGTTTACCTGGTCTGTTACTTTCATACATCTGCATATGACTGTCAGTTTTTTCATAAAAGATACTCTATTAGATTTGAGCTGAACTCATGCACTTTACAGAGTGTACTTGAGTTAATTATACACTGCTTTAGTTGTGGATGTTTCCTTTTAATAGAGTACCACGAGTGATAGATCTTCTTCAGAACAAAACTTTAAGGAGGATGGGTGCATGCCACCTTCTTTAAAAACTCAGAAAAAATGGATTAGCTCATAGGATTTGTTCATTCTTTCAGTATTTTTGAGACTCAGACTCTACCCTTACTTTTATTTTCTGTGCACTGATGCTAGAGTGCTCTTTCAAGCAGTTCCCTTGGCAGTAAGGAGCTTGTTACTGTAAGTGAATGAGAAGCTCTGTGTTCTGGTCATTTGCTGCTGGTTACTCAACAAAAAAATTGACTTCAGTGGAGGCTGCATATCCTGCCTTCCAGCATAGAGGTTAAATGCTGCAATGTCAGTGGCCAAGATAAGTAGTAAGTAGGATAATTTTTTTTTGGTCAATGACCATTAGTTCGAGAACAATAAGGTTTTCTCTGCCAAAGTAATCGGACTGGAATTCTTGAGTACAACAGAATGTATTAAGTAGCTGGGTTAGTGTTCTGGATGCTTTGTCATCACACGCTGATGACAGAAAAATAAAGATGGGCAAACGTTTGCCTGGGGTTACATTTGCATCTTCTCTATTTTTACTTCAGAAATGAAAGAAATGTTAAAACAGAATTATCCTTGGTGGTGTTCTGTAAGCTATGCTTTTCATTGGTTCTGCTATAGTGAAAGGCAGAGGTGTAGCTGAATGTTATCTCCAGTATGGCTAGTCCTTTGTGTGAGAATGTAGCCTATGTGACTGGAAAAATGTTTCCTATTTTCTCTATTTAGTTCACTTTCCTGAAGGAGAATCTAACCTGTGTTTTAAGAATAAGTATCCTTATTTGCATTGGCAGTGTATTAGGTGACTGAAGTGGAGCACTTCAATAGTTGTGTGATTTTTTTTTTTTTTTTCTTTAATTGTTTGACTTTTGCAATTCAAACTGTTCAGGAAATGAAAAGAGACAACTTTTTTTTTTTTTTGCTTAATTTTATAGTCTGGTTACAGCTTTTAGCTTACTACACTGATTCTCATCTGTTTTGTTTGTACACCTGTAGACGAGTGTTTAAAGCAGGGGTTCATGTTGCCAATACTCTTACAAAAAAACAGTGTAGTAGTGCTGCAAGGTCAGATCTAGAAATGTCTCCTGAAAAAAAAATTCCAGAAAAAAGAAGCTGTTTAGGGAGCAGCTTACTCAGTAGAAAATGCACATTCAATATTATTGCATATAAACTTTCAAGCAGACAAATAATATGCTTTCCTAGTCTTTCTGTTTGCTTTTTTTTTTTTTTTGTATATAACCCTAAAAACCCTTTGGCAACCCAGATGCACTAACCACATTTCTTATGAAGTCTATTATGTGTCTGAAGTAGAAAGGACTACAAACATATCTTGGGTCAGTTCATGAGTGTCTTTTTTTTGGCTGTCTTCCCAGCTTTTAGCTTCTTGGGGAGTACAGGCATAAACTAGTCCCCTCCATGGCAAAAAAGCACTTTGTTGGTAGACCTCCAGGGCAGAACTTATAAAGAGATACATATTTTTAGCAGACGTTTCAAGTGCATGTGGTTAGGGACAAACTGAAGGTTTTATGGGTGACTGTTTTAAGCTGACAAAATTTCAATTTCCATACTACAACCTTACATGCCTTTTTTTTCTGCAGGCAGTAGAGTACTCATTTGAATAGACACTGCACTGCTAATTTCCATCTTCTGAAGAATATTTACTTTCTATTTCACTTCCTTTCTGATTAGCTTTCTTCCGCCAAGTTTCTGACAAGATACTACTTCTTGATATTAACTGAACTTGAAACACTGAGAAAAGAAAAAGAAACACCCACCTAAAGGAGCCTTAGCCTTAGTCACAACTTCCTCAATTTGTGAATATATTAAGGGTCTCTTGTGGTTGGTCTCAAAAGGCCACTTGTAGCTACTCAGAGTAGATCATGAGATACTGTATAATCAAAGAGGAAGAAAAAAACCATTCACAATTCACTTGTTCTCATGTAGCCTGGTCCAACCTTGGACATAACTGGTGGGATAGGACCTGTGGCATGGAGGTTGGAGATTGATGATCCTCGAGGTCCCTTCCAACCCAAGCCATTCTGTGACTTGTGTTTTGAAGACCTGAGATGCTGGTGTGGTAATAGGTCTGATAGTTGCTTGAGGCTTAAAACCTGCATCCTGTTTTGCATGAGGAAAGAGCGGTTCCAGATACTTCAGATGCTTACAGCATGGTTTTAGCTTTCAAAATTCAGAAGTTTTGCAGCTCCCTGATGGCCTTACAATTTTTTTTGAAGTAAGGAATAAGTATTTTTTATTTGACAGATGGCTTGTGTGTTGTTTGAACAGTGATTGTATGAAAGAGTTTGGGATATGGGAAGCAGACCAGCAGAGTTGACGCGGTGGGCAGTGAGCAAATGACGCAAAGGTGTACAAGTGCAGCTTATTGGAAGATGATGTGTGGTGTGAGTTTTTTGCAAACACTTGTTCTAAAAATAACTGCTTGGTAGCACGCTTTGCTGTGTGGTTCAAAGTCTTGAGAGAATCACTGGTAATATTTTGTCAAGAGTTCTCATGCTCATTCAGTTATGTCTTAGTTACAAGATCTGTTGAGCTGTTTCTGCTTTCTTAATGGTAGCGTGCACTGTGAGAAAGTATGAGGTACTTAAAGGCATTCAGGTGCTCACTAAGAGGGCATCTGTAGACATTCAGATAGCACAGTCCTTACGTCTTTCAGGATCAGAAAAGCAAGTACAGGTTTAGTTCTTCTATGGCAGGTTGTGTAAAGCAGATGTCTCGGAACCATAAAAAGTTTTTTTTGAAAGTCAAGAACAATTTTGAAGTATATATTCTTCATGAGGAAACCCACAACTCCATCCTTGTTCTTTATTAACTAGTGCCTGCATTTCTCCCAGTTTCTTTCTGGACTCCTAGTCAACTGGAAAGAAAAAATTTTAGAATTTTGTGGGGCTGTTCAGAATTAAGTAAAAAGCTTGGCACTAGTGCTGGGTTTGGAGAAATCTGCTGATGGAGGATATTTGTTTTCTGGTCACAGGCTAACTATTAGTAATCCACTGACGCACACAAAAGATTCATTCAACATGAGCCAGACTCAGGTGGTTCGTAAGTGTATTAATGTTGGGCTCCTTCTCTCCCCTTTTTTTGCCATGATCACAGAATTTGTAGGGTTTGGAAGGGTCCTCAGGAGATCATCTAGTCCAACCTCCCTGCTAATGCATGGAGAGTAGTAGAGACTAGAGTAGTTTGCAAAGGAAAGCATCCAGATGGGTTTCTAATAGCCCAGAGGAGATTCTTAAGATGTTTCTGAGCAATTTTTTCTAGTGTTCTGTCACTCTCAAATTAAAGAAGTTTTTATTCTTGTTCATATGGAACTTCCTGTATTCCAAGATGATGCTTGCATCTTTCATTGCATATTAGCCTAGATTCAAGAAGAGTACAAGAGTGTTCCTGTCAAGTCCAGTCTGCAGCTTGGTGACAGAGTTGCTCCTAAGTAGGAAGAGAGTGATAGGTAGATTGAAGACCATCAAGATCAGGAAGACAGTGGAGTTGTATCTTCCTAGGTAGCTGTTCTGCTCACCAAGTAGTAATATTGCAGATGAAAAAAAAACACCACTAGTTAGAAAAAAAAAAAAAGCTCATACTACATTTTGTGAGGACTGCAGCCTTTCTGCATGGAAGATACACTGAGTCAGACTGCAAGGTCTCAGAGGGTAGAAGCACCAGCTGCTCAAGCCAGAGCATCTTTGGAAACATGCAGAAACAGAACTCTAGGTTCCTAAGGAAAAAAAATTGGTTGCAAGAAAGATAGCAACTGGCCAATTCAGGGACTTCAAGGGCTATGCAGTTATCAGGTATGGGATTTCATTTAGTACTATTTTGGATACTAGAAGATTAAAATATATGTCTTCTTGAATCTGTACAACAATCTCTCCAGACAAGTGCATTATCACATGTCCCAGAAATAAAGGATCCTTAAGTAGATTCCACACTCAAAATGTCTCCATTAAGAAAGGAAGAAAACGAAGTCTTCCCTTTCTGGGGAAGGTTTGGGGGGAGTTATAGAGCTGTAATGTCTGAGAGTCTAGTCTGTCTCACAACTTTTATGCTATTTTCTCCGGATGAGGTCTTAAAAGGGCGCAGTAGATGGGAGCTATCATCTCCCTAGCCCTGCTGGCTACCCTTCTTTTGATGCAGCCTAGGATACTGATGTCTTGGCAGGCTGAAAGGGCATCCTGTCAACACATTTCCAGTTTCTTGTCCACCAGGATCATTAAATCCTTCTCTGTGGGGCTGATCTCAAAGAGTTCTTCTCAAAGTCTAGGAATGCCTTGACTCAAGTGCAACACCTTGCACTTGGCCTTGTTGAACCTCATTAGGTTTTCTTGTGACAACTTTTTAAGCCTGTCCAGGTCCCTCTGGATGGCTTCCTTCTGTTGTGGTAACTACACCACTCAGCTTGATGTCATCAGCAAACTTTCTGAGGGTATGCTTGAGCCCACTGTCTTGTTGATAAAGATGTTGAAGAGCATAAGTCCCAAGAGGAGAATGGCTTTAAAAGATAGGAAATTTAGGATAGATATTACAGGAAAATCCATACTCAGTGGTGAGGCACTGGATCAGGTTGCCTGGAGAGGCTGTGGATGCTCCATCTCTGGAAGCATTCCAAGGCCAGGTTGGATAGGGATCTGGGTAGCCTGTCCTAGTGAGTGACCACCCTGTTCTTGGCATGGGATTTGAACTGAATGATCTTAAAGATCCTTTCCAACCTAAGCCATTCTTTGATTCTATGACTTTTATCACCTTAGTACTTAGTACTTGTGATTTTTCTTCTTACTACTTCGTTAGAAGTTAGAGATCAGGTGTGGTTAGAGGCTGATGCTGGTGCACAGCTCCTAGAATTGAGCTTTGCTGCTAGAACTGATGTTGCAGTAAGAAGCTCGGAGAGGGGAAGTGAATCTGAGTGGGGGAAGATGGATGTGGGTTTTGCTGCTTCTGAAGTTGCGATTCTTCTGCTTTTCTTCTTGTCTCTACAGCAAAAAGCATTTTTAATGATTCATATCTACAAAATCAGCATATCTCTGCTGAGGTAGTATGCTTTGATAGTCATACTACAACTTCCATGCTGCTGTGGCTTTCCATTTTGGTTTAACATTTAGACACCTACTGAAAGGAGAAAGGGTACAGCAGAGCTGTTACAGATATCATGGTGACTTTAGAATTACATAAAAGCAGAACTTCAGGTGTTTTCAAAGCAACGTTTGAAATTCTAGAGCACGGCAGTGATAGAGAATACATGGAATATTGCTGATCTGGTCAAATCTAGGTGTATTATATATACGTGGTTTTGAATTAGATAACCAACAGTACAGGAGACAAAGACAGTACACAGGACCACACAGGTTTCAGTGGTAAGAATATGATTTGCTTTTGTCTGCAGTAAAATGTTTCCTTTTACTAAGCCTCTTCATGGTGGTTGCATGGTATGGGGTAGTCTCAATAGCAAAGAATATTATCCTTATTTTGTAGGAAACAAATAGGGAGAGTCATAGGGAAATGGGACAGTACTGAGGAATAAACCTAGCAGTGCAAAGCTTCTAACAAAAGCATGTTGTTTAGATTTTTGAAAACTGCTGTAGGTTTTCTCAAGGAGAAAGCAGGGGTGGATTGTTGAAAGCAAGGCTTTCTGTGGTGCCTGATATTTCTGCTGTTCTTGGCTTTGGGTTACATGGACTTCATTCATGTTAAAATTAATCTGCAATTTTAGAGAATGTGCACTTCCAGACTCTGGCACCCAGTCAACTCGGCCCAGTACAAATGTGAAAAATGCTTAATTCTTCAATTTCTGTATACCTTGTTGTAAGTGAGACTTGGCTGCGAAACCTACTAGTCTTGAAACCTCTCCTGTTAGTGGTCAAGCATAAAGGGTGGAGGTTTCATTTACCTCATCATCAATGAAATGCAGTGCTTAGCTTTTCTCAGCGGTGTGATTACATAGTAGTCTCGATGCAGAGCTGCCTCTTTCATTACCTTTCAACTGCGAGTAATTAAGTCAATTCATAAGCTCTGTGGTTTTATGGGATATGTTCTTAGCAATCATTGTTACATTATATTTAGTGAAACATTTCAAGTTCAATAAGTGGAAATAGTTGTAAATGTAAATCCTCTAATCACTCTTCCAATAAATGGTGCGGTGATCTTGCAAGCCAGCATTCCTATGATACTGTGTTCTAATTGTACAAACTGCAGTGCATAATATTAGAGGAAAAAAAGACAACATCAAAGCAATATATTTTTCTCATTTTAGGAAGTCCAGCGTATTTTGGGAAAAGAGCCGCCAAGACCAGAAAAAGGTAGGTGTTGGTTTATGAATGAGAAATAAGATTTTAATTCTAAGCTTATTTTTTTTCTGATGTAATGAAAGTCTTTTTATTCCAGCTGCAATGGAGGCAATAGGAATGGAACTGTACAGGAGAAATAAGCCAGAGAAGCAACCTTTTGCCCATCTCATTATTGATGATAAGAATATTCCAACTGGTAAGTTTAAAGTGAATACTTCTAATGCTACCATAAATGAACTCAATTACTTTTTGTTAAGTGCATTGCTCTTCTCCTTTATGCAACCAAACCAAAGGGGAAGCTCTCTTGAGGCCTGAAACCTGAGATTTTCAGCAGTCTACTCTGGAGACAACAGAGGAAGCTGAAGGAGTCAGCTTTTTGCCTGGAGGGATAGGATTCTTTCTCCCTACAAGTGCGTTTTCACTGCTCAAATCTAGAGCTTAACAAATGGGGAGCCTAGATTTTGATTTTACTTGTACTGATGTGCATTGCTGCATTAACTTTCTAGGTAATTAACTAGCATTAGGGCAGGGGAAGCATTGCTGTTGTTCTCTTTGTTTTCTTTTTTCAGCACAAACTGTAGGAGCTCTTAGAAATACAGTGCCAGTAGTAAAACTACTTTGTTTCTCCTTTAAGCAAGTCAACCCCTTGCCAGTGCAATGAGTTGAGCTCATCTGGCACATGGGTTGTGTCCTTTGGATGGAAGAGTGTTGCCAGACATTAATCATGAGGACAGCTTCTGCTGATGCTGTGAGCATTGCATCAGTGAGGGACTGCATCCTTATAGATAGCTGGAACCACGAACCTTCTACTGATTGTAAGGCACTTTGCTGTCTTATCACTACCCACTTAATTGGGTGGCATAGAGGTTCATGACAGAGATTAAGGATGAAGGATTTGCTTGTGGGTCAGTAGGTTTTGTTTTTCCCTACCCTGTTTTCTTTGACTGCAAATTTCTATTTTCTTCCTATGTTTCCTCGCCCTACATGTCTTCTAAATTATTTTATGCCATCTGTGAGTCTTAGCAGATTGGTTTTCAGCATTTTAAGTTTTGTTGTCATCAGTGACCCAGAATGAGCAACGTCAGGAAAAAGAATCAGTTTTGTAACCATCAGACAGGGTTGAGTAGCCTGCAAGTGAACACCCACCATAAATAAGCACTGAATGTGTTCCATCCACCTGGTTCACAATAACTAAAAACCCCAGATGGACTTTTGCAGTTGAGGAATGTCAGGGAAGGGAGTGGAAATAACCCTTCTTAGATCTTGGTGTCCCACCCATCATTTGACTGCAGAAGCCATGGTGGTTTTGTTTGCAGTGTGTATTTTTTATGTTTGTTGCCTTAGGCTAAAGCTAGATGCTTGCTGGTTACTTTTTCCAAGAGCTTACTTTAAACCTTACCTAAGTTTTAAAAGGACAACAGTGAATTTTGGTTTATAAATTGATTATAGAAATTAGTCACAGCTTAAAGGAGAAGAGCACAAATGTAAATAGATGTAAATGTTAAATATATCATTTGGGATGTGAATTGGTACCTTTAACTGTCTAAGGAAACAGTGTAGTATTTTGAGCTATTTACAGCTACAGGTTTGGCTTCACTGCTGCTTGCCTCCAGAAAAGGTTTTTCAGAGTAGACAGAACTTTAGCTCTTTCCTCAGGCTTTATTTATACCTGAATGCTGCTGCAATGCAAAGGAGTAATAAATACTGTGTGTTGTTCTTCCGTTACCCTTCCATCATCATCTTTCTTACTAATTAATTCTACTGGAACTCAATTATGTTAGTTTCAGTTCATACCTGCTGACATCTCAGATGTCGTCTAGGTTTTTTTTTTGAGTAACCAGAAAGACTGTAAATTATCTTTTTTAATGCTTGTTACCTTGTCTGGAAGGTTACCTTAGTCATTATCTTTGACTTCTGCCTTTTCTGTCAACGTAACTTGTCTTTTGTTATTTTTCCATGGCTCCATTGTAAGTTTTGTCTCAAAACATACTGTGTTACAGCAATTCTGACTGTCCCATAACATGGGATTATTATGTTTTAGAGTTTCAGTCACAGCTGACTTGGCATTTGTACACTCTGGTTTTCTCCTCTGCCTGTGTTTTGGGATATTTATTTTGGTGTCTCCAGATTTGGGTGTGTTACTCCCTGAAGTCCTGAGAGCCTGCTTAAAAATTGCATGCATCTTTGTGCTCTGTCACTGGCTGTGCTGAGCCTCTTAGAGCTCTGAATTGTTGCAAAACATCCATCTACCTTGGTTAACATAGTCTTAGCATTTTAATCTAGGTTGAAAGAGGCTTCTAGAGGTCATCCATACTAATCTCCTGCTCAAAGCAAGTCTAATTACATCAGTAGATAAGGTCATCCTCCATCATGTCTTGGTCTGCCTTTCCACCTAACTGTGGATGAATGATATGTATTGCTCTCAGCACTGGAGTGTGAACCAAATTTCACCCATAGTTGCCTTCAGCATCACAAATGCAAGTGACTAAGGCACCTATTTTCCATCTTCCCCTTTCAGCAAATCATGCATTTTCCCTGAGGACTTCTTTAGAATTGCTACTTAGTTGTTGAGTCTGACAACTAAAAAGTTTACTGGCAGGTAAATGAAATCTGCGTGTAAACTTCTTGGTGTGCCAGCAGTCAGTCACAGTATGCTGGCATGCCTTTCTGCTTGGTCGAATGTATACATTCCTGTTCAGATCTCTGATGTACTTCTGTCCTTTTCCAGTAATGTAGGCCCTAATTTCTTACCTATCTTCCTCATTTTCAGGGTAGCCCAAGTTTCTTGGGGTAGTATTTCTGATAGGCTCAACACTGTGTAAAAGAAGTCCTACAAAACTTCTTCAGCTATCAGTAGTTCTTCTGAGATGGGCTCTGGTACCACTTCCTCAGCATTCTCTTGCAGTTGAATAATTCCAGGATAAGAGACTTAGTTGATTGATTCCAGAATTCTTTAGAAGTACTACACAGAATAAGGCTTATCTCTGTATGAATTTGTTTGGATAATTTCTACTTGGCTGCACTGGAGCCATAGGGGAACAGCTATTTATGTTCTGCTATTAAAGCCTGTGCTTTGCAGAATTTTTTGTGGAGGGATACTGGAAGGTTGTTGTTTTTTTTTCACTCTGGACTGCCATTAAAGTATTCCATTCGCACGCAAAAGTCACTTGTCCTTGGCAATTAGACTCGTAGCTCTCAAATTCCCCTGTCTCTCCTTACCCTCTCTTATTTATGCACAAACAAATCCAGGAAATGTCTTTAATCAAATGTACCTGAGGCTGTTTCCCAGGATGCTTGTGAGCACTGGCAGTTCTCTGGGTGTGCCTGGGTACATGTTTGGAGCACACCAAGTGGCCTTGGAAACTTTAGTGGAAATAGATTGCTTTGGTTTGATGTGGAGAAGATAGGGTACTGAATGTTCCTATCAGGCAGGTAGATGCACTGGGAGCCGAAGATTTGCAGTTCACTGATGCCTGTGCATGCTATGGTTTAAACTACTGCTATGGTTTAAACAGAAATGGTTTTTGTTTGGAGGTTGGTAGTGGTTAGGAGAACAAGTTGTCCAACTTCCATCTGTTGTGCTGTGCATTACGTGTCTTGTGAATAAATAGTAAGTTGTAGTGGCTGTTCCATTCCGTGATGCATCTCAGGAAGAGTCAGGGCCTGTGTGTCTTCCCCAGAATGGTGCTGGTGTTCCTCTGTGTGGACATGTCTGTGGGTCTTCTACACCTCCTATTGCCTGTTTCTGTTTTTTTTTCCTGAGAGCTGAGGTGGGTGCTAATAGAATGGCGCTGGAACTGAGGAGGTGCAAGGGAATGTGAGGTTTATACTATGGGAGGTGTTCCTCATTAGAGCAGTGTCTCTGCACAATACATATGCCGAAGTAGCCATGCTGCCTGGGCTGGTGTTGCAGTCTGCTGCTTAACACTGACACTAAAACCAAACTGAGGTGTCAAATGTGCTGTTTGAAAGGAATGCTCCTCCTGAATCCCTCAAGACATCTCTTAGCTCAGTAGGATCTAAATGAAATGACCTCTGAGACTTGACCTACTTGAAACCTCTTACAAGTGTGTCTACTTGAGGACAGCAAACAGGAGGTGCCTTTCAGACCAGAGTTCCTGGAAGACATTTGCACCTGTACATGTGAAGTTAGCATTCAGTGACAGTATAGAGCTGACAAGTCTAAGCATTTCTAGTGTCTCAGCTACTCTTTCACTCCCTTTACAGAGCATTCAGTCACTTCAACAGTTAAGGGACTTGTTGACCAGCCTCTCATCATGGAGGCAGAGTAGAAGAGAGTTATATATGTAGTAGTTCAGTAATGCTTGCTTAGATGTGCTCTGTTAATTGTTTTTGGTAATCAAACAGTAACTGTATATTTAGATTCTCATGCATGTGATGCTATGTGGAGAGAGAGGGAGAAATTACAGTGGTTATCGTCTTTCCTAATTTGTGGCTCTCCAGCTTAAGGTAATTTGAGGGGGATTTGTTCTCCAAATTTGGAATATCAACTCATTGTTTCTAGCTGGAATCATCATAGAATCCTGGGTTGAAAAGGACCACAATGATCATCTAGTTTCAAACCCCCTGCCACAGGCAGGGTCACCAACCAGCAGACCAGGCTGCCCAGAGCCACATCCAGCCTGGCCTTGAATGCATCCAAGGATGGGGCATCCACAACCTCCTCAAGCAATGAAAGACAGGCTGTCTAGAACAAAGCTTTTCTATTACTATTAATTAAAAAAAATTAAATAAATAAAAAAAATTGAGGTTTTGGTTTTTAAATGTTGAGCTTTGTGAAATATTTATAAATAATTTTTTCCCCCCCCTCTCTTCAGGAACTCGCAAAGTGAACCTTACATCTTGGCATCATGACAAAGGCCAGGCAAACTTATCAAATATGACGTTCAGTGATGGGAAGCTGATTGTTAATCAAGATGGATTTTACTACCTTTATGCCAACATTTGTTTTAGGCATCATGAAACTTCAGGAAATCTGACTAAAAGAGGGCTTCAGCTGATGGTGTACATGACTAAGACAAACCTTAAAATAAGGCGCTCTGATGTGTTGATGAAGGGAGGAAGCACCAAATACTGGTCAGGGAATTCAGAATTTCATTTTTATTCTGTAAACATAGGAGGATTTTTAAAATTAAAAACTGGCGATATGATAAGTATCCAGGTATCAAACCCATTGTTACTGGATTCATCACAAGAAGCAACTTACTTTGGAGCATTTAAAGTAAGGGATTTAGACTGAATCTTCTAAGTGTACTGAAATATTAGGGGGGGTGGGGGTTTGTGGTCCAGACACAACTTGAAGACAGAGATGAAAATCTTTTGCAACGCAATTGCATCTGTATAAAACATATATCTCTAAAGACACGTTTTGCCCTGTGCTGATTCTAGCAACAGTTCCATAAATCAAGGATATAATAATGTAGATCTCCTGATTCAGTCTTATGCTAATTTTACTTCCTATGTTTCCATTGGCTTTGGTAGAATTACGATTTTACATTGATTTAACTGAAAGTAGAGCAATTAATATTACTCTGTTTCCACACCCTGACTGTACTTTATAGCCTGTGCTACTCTTGCAAGTATTGGCACAAACAGGGCAGGGCAGAAACTGGCTTCCAGATTGAGTTTGGTGCTCAGATTTGCTTGGGGCTGGGTGTTCTGACCCTGAGACAGCAAAGATTGTGAACGTATGACTAATTCCATTGCATTTGATGTGGTTTTTCACATGTTTAGTTAAGCATGTTCTTGCTTTGCTGGATTAAGGTTGGAGCTTTCAAGCCCTGGCAGAAATGAGTTGTACAACACCTAAACAGTTCAAATTAAGTTTTTTATCTGAATAAAAGGGCTATTCCAGGAAGGAGGAAGATCATCTGGCCTTGCAGTTCTAAAAGGTTAATTACAGGTCATTCTTATTGTTGCACAGCTAATTGCAAATACAGATTGCCAAAGTACAGTATGCCTTTAAAGTATTACATTGTGCCAGAACCTGCAAAGACATTTTTTAGACAAAAAAAATATGTATTTTTATATTCTGTAATATCTAAAGTTATATTTCAGGTGTAATGTTTTGTGTAAAGAAAAAAAATGTAAATTATATTGTCCTATAGTATTTGATACGAGATATTTAAATTCTCTTGCTGTTTGTATATTTAATGTTTTATACTGTTTTTAATGTACAGACATGTTAAACTAGTGCACTTTTTAATCCCAATGGGAAAAACTGCAGCTAAAAGAGGTTGTTTGCAATTAGCAAATGTAATATATCTTTGTTCTTTTTAACTTAATAGATTTCTGTTAAACTTGTCAGTATTACTGGGAGGAGAGGAGGGAATTTCACACCAAAATCATGAGTAGTCACACCAGAATGCTGGTCACTGGGTGTCTTTCCAACCTGGAGGGTAATTAACATTACGAAGCTGGCATGACATTAAAAAAAAAAAGCCACAGAAATATATTGGGGGTATTTATAGTTACTAAGCAGGCAAGTTTTCCTACAATGAACTCTGCAAGTTACAAATTCTGTAATGACATTTTTTTTTAGCCTAGTTTCCTGAAAAAGTGAAGCTTATGTCATTGCATTGCCTGTCCTTTTCTCCCCTTGTAGCTTTTGAAACTCTGTGCCTTTCTGCCAGATGTGGCGGATGAATGGCAGTGTTAAGAGGTAATCTTGCAGGATTTTTGTGAGAACTGACAGCTGAGAAAAACTCAGCCGTTTTACATTATTTGTCAGTGGCTGGCCACTGTTCACATTAGCCAACAATTTAATATGGGGAAACTTCTAGCTAGCCGCTACGTGTGTTGTTTCTTGTATAGTTGCTTGGCTAAAAATGGTAGGTGGTAGGAATCTGAGGGTGGGTATGGGGAGCGTGGGGGTTGAGCTGCAAATACTACCAGTGATATTGAGGGCACATCTAGGCAGGGAACAACAGTTGGTGAGGAGGGGAGGAGAGAGGATTTAGGAGTGTTTGGGTACTCTTAGGATGATGGGAAAGCCTACTGCTCTTCAATGCAGTAGGAATCACAGAAGGCAAAAGGCTCGTCTATAAGAAATGAGGCTTCATACAAATCCTCAGACTTCTTTTTTTTTTTTTTTTTATAATTAATGGATTTGAATTCAAGCAATTATTTTATACTGTGTATGTAATAATGTAATAAACATTTCTTTTTAATGTTAATATTGTTTTCTTACAAAATATATTTCTAAAAAAAAAAAAATCTGTGTGGTTTCTTTATTTCTCTGTGCTTTTGTATTTCATGTACAGCTTTAATAGTTCATAATATGCAGGCTGGGTATGGTATGACTCCTTAAGAAAACTGAAGCACAAGTCTACTATTTTGAGAATGGCACCAAATTCTGTGGATTCTTGATTTGATTGTAAACTTTGGCACATGCATCTATCACTTTCAAGCAGGGTAAGATCAGGTGTTGGAAATATAGCTGGAAATGATGGATTCGATTTTGTTTCACACCATACAGTTACCAGTTCAAAGCCAGAACTTACAGAAGAATTAAAACCTTTTCTTTCAAATTTTTAAGAGCTACAGGTCACTCTCCAAGAAGCTTCTCTGTAGCGCATCAGTGCTGATTAGTAATGTTGCAGGTGCATATTACAATGCAATATGGGGCTTTAAATTTCCCTTGTGTGACGACTTGGGGCCTAAATGATTTTTCTTTTTTTCTTTTTAAGTTAAGTACCCTTGGAATGCAAATTGTCCAGCTGTGTTGTGAACCAGGTGGGAAGGATGGGACAAAGTACTCCTCAAGGGGCTACGTGCACTACCATGGAATTGTAATTAGGAACTGTAATTAGAATCGCTGTTCTGGCTGTGCTCTTTACAAAATAATAAGTAAATATGAAATCATAGAATTAAAGTTGGAAAAGACCACTGAAGTCATTTAGTGGTTGGTGGATGATTGGGCTACTGTTGCTCACTACGCCGTGTCCCTCAGTGCCACAGCTGCGTGTTTCTCGAACACCTTCAGAGACAGGACAGTCAATCACTCTGCTGGGCAGCTTGTTCCAATACATCCCCACTCCTTCTGAGAAGAAATTTTTCCCAATATCCAACCTGAGCCTCCTCTGGCACAAGTTGAGGCAGTTCCCTCTAGTCCTATCACTATTACCTGGGGGAAGAGGTTTTGACCCCCACCTAACCACAACCTCCATTCAGGCCACTGTAGAGAATGATGGTTCCCCTCATCCTCCAGACTGAACAATCCCAGTTCCCTCAGCCACTGCCCATAAGACTTGTGCACCAGACTCTTCTCCAGCTTCATTGCCCTTCTCTGCCTCTATCTTTTTTGTGATGAGGGGCCCAAAACTGAACACAGTATTTGAGGTGTGGCCTCACCAGCGCTGAGCATAGAGGGTTACGGAGTACGGCTCACCTCCCTGCTGTTGTTGGCTGCACTGTTTCTTATATAAGCAAGGATGCCATTGGGCTTTTTGGCCACCTGGGCACACTGCTGGCTCATGTTCAGGCAGCTGTCAGCTAACAGCCTCAGATCCTTTTCCTCCACATAGCTTTCTAGCCTTTCCCAAGCCTGTAGCATTGTATGGAGGTCCTAATCTGCACATCTTGCTTGGTCCTTCTGCCTCTTATGTTTGTTTAAAACGAAGCGTGAATTTCAGTTTAATGCTACTAATAAAGTTTGATTTTGCTTTTTATACCTCAGCAGCCCCAGGTTGGAAAGCTTGTACAGGGTATTTAAGGCAGCCTGTGTGTTTAAGCACAGAAAGTAAAACCACCAGCTCAATCAAGCCTTCTCCAGAAATGGCAGTTTGTTTGTCTGCTTCATTTATAATAATTGCTTTGTTGGGACACAGTTAACAAAGAGAGTTGGCTAATAAATTAATGAAGAGAGTTACACTGAGAAGATAATGTCGTCTTGGTTAAGAAAAGTAAAGGGGACCTTCAGTTTATAATCTTCAAAAAATGATTTTGGTCTGTAGGTAGAGAATGATAGTTTGCTGAAATTCCAAGTTAGAAAAATCATACTTGGAAATAGTTTATCTGGAATTATGTGTATTTGCATGTAATCATTCATATTAATCATAGAATCATAGAATGGCCTGGGTTGAAAAGGATCACAATGATCATCGAGTTCCAACCCCCTGCTATGTGCAGGGTCGCCAACCAGCAGACCAGGCTGCCCAGAGCCACATCCAGCCTGGCCCTGAATGCCTCCAGGGATGGGGCATCCACAGCCTCCTTGGGCAACCTGTTCCAGTGCGTCACCCTCCCCTCGTGTGAAAAACTTCCTCCTAAGTATGCTTTTCTTGTATTCTTGCTGAAAAAGTAGATTTTCATACATGGCTTACAACTGCTTATTTTGGTGCTTGGGGACTCCTTCCCATCCCTCCCCAAACTCTCGAACCAGTGAGTGTTTCTTTTTCTGTTTATCTTTTTCTTTCTCTGGCTCCTTCCAGCTGTAGGCATCCTGCTCACCCCGCTCATTGGCTTACTGCTCTTTTTCCTGGTGGTAGTAGCTGTAGGTCAGATCAAAACATTCCTTGCCTTTGCCCGCTTACAGGTGGCTTTGCTATATCTTCAGACAGCAAATGAACATAGTTTGATGTCTCAGATTCAGAAGACTCCAAACAATCATCACATACTTATACATTTCCATTACAAAATTAGTCTCCAATAAAAAAAACTTCACAAATGTGACCACATGCAATATTTTCCCCTCCTGTGAGAAGTGCTGCTTCTCCCCAGACCGCACATCACTAAACTCCAAACCATTCACATTTAGCTCTGACAGAAGACAAGCACAGACTCCAATTACTTTCCACTCCTTACAAGCTGCAAGTCACAAAATGATAGATTCCTTTCATTTTTCTAACCTTCTGGTTCTTGATGCATTCACCGCATGAGAGATCCCCAGTTGTTCATTTAGCAGAGGATGCCAGAATCCTTTTTTGGCAGCTGAACTCACATTTCAGGTGCTCTCATATCTTTATAGCCATGATGGAGCTGCTGCCTCACTCTATAGGTACTGGGCTCCAATAGTCCCCCAAAAAAACTGCACTACCAGGTGTGAGTAATTGCTCTGATGGGCAATTCTGGGAGCCCCTACCCTGTAAGGAGTGGATTCACAAACAGCATCCCCTGCCCAACAGAGTATGAATTTTGGAGCACTTGAGACACAGCCACAGTCTGCACAGAAGGTAATTATTTGGGAAGTGTACGTATTCCTTTGTACTGAATGCTTTTAGCTCATGTCCCATCAATTTGAAAGGTTTTAACCTACTCTTTAGTAGTCATCAGACTGAGTGAAGTGTATGTTCTCCACCCTGCTGACATCCAGAGCAACCAATGTCTAGCAACAGGCATAACCTGTCCATACTAATTTTGCTCTCTGGGCACTAAACAGTTATTTGCAGATTGTCTTTCCTTTTTGTATAAATATCTCCCAGATTATCTGCTTTTTGGGTTTAACCAGTTTCCTGGTTTCCTGCAGCAATGTTAGTGTCACTAAACTGCTCTGCTGTGCAATATCACATGCACGAATGAAACTTCAAGAAAAAAAAGTCCTGGTTTAATGATTGTTTGTTCATCACAACTCCAAATCTTTGCTGTAGAAAAACCAATTGGATAGTGATGTTGTTCTTACAGCCCAGAAGACCAGCAGTATCCTGGGCTGCATCAAAGAGGGGTGGCCATCAGGGAGAGGGAGGTGATTGTCCCCTTCTACTCAGCTCTTGTGAGGCTCCATCTGTCGTACTGCGATCAGACCTGGGGTCCCTCGCACAAGAAGGCTGTGGAGCTGTTGGAGTGGGTCCAGAGCAGGGCATGAAGATGATCTGAGGGCTGGAGCACCTCTCCCTATGAAGACAGGCTAGCCCTGTTTGCAGTTGGGCTTGTTCAGCTTGGAGAAGGCTCCTGGGTGACCTCATTGTGGCCTTCCAGCACTTGAAGGGAGCTTATAAGCAGGAGGGGACTGACTTTTTACAAGGTCTGATAATGATAGGACAAGGGGAAATGGCTTTAAACTGAAAGAGGGGAGATTTAGTTTATACGTTACGGAGAAATTCTTTGCTCAAAGGGCAGTGAGGTGCTGGCAAGGGTGTCCAGAGAAGCTATGGATGCCCCATCCCTGCAGGCATTCAAGAATTACTTGTATAGGGCCCTGGGCAGCAAGTGACACTGCCCACAGCAACGGGTTGGAACTGGATGGTCTTCAAGATCCCTTGTAATGTAAGCCATTCAGTGATTTTATGATTTCTGTCCTGCTAAATGGAGGGGGATTGGAATTAGGAGACACTGAATAGAGAACAACCTTGCAATTTAAGCCAGTCCCCACTAGTACTTGAGAGATGCTACACTAGTACTTGAGAGATGCTACCAAGTCCTACCAAGACTCTATAGGATTCCCCATTGAGCACTTTTGTTCTGTGTCTCTGAGCTGAAACAGCTTGAAATAATGCAAGAGCAGTACTTCAATCCACAAAGTCAATCTCTTGATTTCATGGAATTGAGAATATACCATAGGGCTCGGTGGGGAGAACTCCTCAGAACAGGTCAAGACCTGGTGAGATAGCTAAAACAAGCCCAGGTGGGCAATGGAGGTCCAGGCCTAACTCTTGCCTTCTTGATTTATCACCCTCAATAGAGAGTGTTGTATTTGGGAATAATCTGGCAGCAGAAAGCATTTTTAGTTTGCTTACTAATCCCTGAAACAGCTGTCTGTTCTACCATCTATTGTCACCTATAACTGTACTGTTGAATCACCACTTCTCCGAATTTCATCTCAACTCTAAAAGGGCTGTTATACCCTATGAATAAGAAAAGGTCACTTTACTGAAACCTAATTAGCTTTGTTATAAATATAAAAAGTAATACACTAAATTAGTTTACACTAAATTGATTGCCTTGAACTGCACTCCTGTGTTTTGCTTCCTGTGGATTAGCAGTGCTTTATTCTGCTTCTGCTTTGCTAAGTGGCTATTTTTACTTTTTCAGTTTTGTTTAAAGTGACATTTTAAAAACGTCTTTTTAAAAAGACGTTTTTAAAAACGCCGAACAGAAATGCTCCCATGATTTATTTGAAAACATCCAAACAAATTTCCTCAAGTTTGCTCTTGTTCCCTGGTATATGCCATCTGTATATTTGCAGAATTTTGCTGATGTGTGAGATTGTGAAACAAAGCAGCTCGCATAAAAAGAGATAATTGAGAACTCTATTGGCCCAGCTGTGCTGTGAGACTTGCTGAATGCGAAAAATTCCCCCCAAATACATAAATTGCTTGTTACAATTCATTCAGTTTCATTAATCTCAGTTAATATTGTACGGTAAGAAAGGGCTTAGCATCTTACTTTGAAACCAGAGGATGTTTTTTTTTCTGCTGACAGCAATAAGATTAGTATTATATATGACAATTTCTTTTTAAGCCTTTTTGAAAGGTAGCTATTTCGGTGTGTACTGGTGTTTGTCACTCTGTGCTGTGTAAACCGCTTTAAAACTTAGCAGCAACGCAAGTGGTGCTTCTTCTAGCTAGTTTTACTAGCTGCATCTATTTCAAACATATGTAGTCTACTTGTAACTGGGAATAACATTGCCCTTTATTTTGCTCAGTGGTGTCATATTTTTCTTTTGTACCTCTCGAGAGATCTGCCACGGTGTTTATAATTCTTTTTGGCATTTCTGTTGTCTGTGTTAAAAGGACAGTGCCAAGTGACTTTGGCAACATTACTAACAGCTGAATAGGCAACGCTGTCTTTGCTTACCAATGTCCAACACAACACATCTCTTTCCAACATCCCTGACTGGCAGTCAGGAACAGGAGTACCTGGTTGCTCCATCCTAGCTTTGAGGGAACACAGGTAACACCTGATTTCCAGGGGCTTTCATGTTGCCTTATCATATGTGCTTGTGCAAATTTTGTAAGACATAACTCAAGCACAAATTCAGCGTTAGTGTTAGGGAGGGTTTTTTGTTTTATTTTCTTTGGTTTTGCCCAGGTATCACTGACACTTGTGAAACTGAAAGACGGAGAGCAGAGGAGGTTCCAGTCAGCATCTGCTGCCCTCTGCCAAACTCCCAGATGGCCTTTATGGCTGCTATAGGCTGCAGACACATTCAATGAAAAGTAATCTAAGTTCTGACAGAGGCAAAAAAGGCCTATGAGTGTGGGTTTTCTCCCAATACGAGACAGTCTGAATCAACAATGGGAATGGGCCCGTTACCAAAGAGTCTGCTGGAGCAAGTTCCTGCTGCCAGGGCAGGATCTCCTCTCCCCCTTGGCCATTAGAGGGAGGAAAAAATAACAGACTGTAAGAGCCACTAAAATAAGGACCAACACCAAGAATGTACCATGGGTTTAATACCAGCTCCTCCTTTCAAAGTAATTACAGCTGATGCTGCCCGATGGTTACCGATGAGCTATCTTTCATCGTGGTCTATTGTTTGGAGTCAGTAGCTTGGACTGGACATCGAGCCTTGCACATGCCAGCCGGGTTTTCACAGAGGCTAAAAGGGGACTGAAGGTGACACTGAGCAGAACGCTGCTTCAGGCCATGGAAACAGGCAGCTGAGTTTGGGTACAAACAAATCCCTTGCTCTGCATTTGCTTCACATTATATAACCTTTACCCAAAAGTTCATTACAGGTGTAATTTTAAAGTGAAAAAAGACCAAGCTGAACAGAATACTGGTATTTCTCATATTGTCATATCTCCTGCATACTCGGAAGAGTGTTGCTTGCTAAAAATGTATCAGTAAACTCAGAAGTTTTCTTTGAATTTCTGAATGTGACCTAGTTTTAGGTGGTTTAAGTAACCCTTGCAACACTTTGTTCATCTAATCCGTTCCTATTTGCGTGCAAAAGAGATGACACATAACCATCACCATGAATCCCCACAGCACTCATGTTTGTAGGTCACTTATCTTTTGTTAGGAGGAAAATTAACTGAGCACATGCCTCTGAAGGCTCACATTATACATCACTGCTATACTTCAGTGCAGTGCACTTTGATGTGTCTTCTGCCATAGAAGTGAGCTGTTTATTAGATCACTGAATGGTTCAGGTTGGAAGGATCCTCAAAGCTGATCCAGTTCCAACTCCCTGCTGTGGGAAGGGCTGCCATCCACCAGCTCAGGCTTCCCGGGCCCCATCCAACATGGCCTAGAGTGCCTCCAGGGATGGGGCACCCACAGCTTCTCTTTGCCAGTGCCTCAGCACCTTCTGAGTCAAGAATTTCAAAGAATTCTTAGATTCATTTGAGTTGGAAGGGGCCTTAAAGACCATCTAGTCCAACACCCCTGCAATAAGCAGGAACACCTACAGCTAGATCAGGTTGCTGATCTAGCTGTTGGTTCAGCCTGGAAATGTCTTTTTAACATTCTGATTCATGGCTCCAAAGCCATGGTTGTGACCACATACATCTTTCCACACAAAGAAAACTCCATTTTATTTCCTTCCTTGGTTAGGCAATACTTTTAAAACTTCCCTCTCCAATATTATTTCTTTTCTTGTTCATCAGCCTGGGTGTGATGATAAACAGTGCTCTCCATTATTTGCACTGTTTAAGACAAATCCTTATCTAGTGCACTGAAAAATCTGGAAAATTAATAAGTGATCTCATGGAGATTTCTCAGGTGGTATCTGCTACAGAATATGTTCATTAAGGTTCTGATGCTTTTGCTAGAATTGACATAATTCACTAGAATAAAAATATTTGAGTGGAAAAGTGCACCCAGAAAACCCACCTGACCGTTTCTACTCTAGAAATACTGTCACTGTCTGTCTTTGCTCCTAAAGGTTTTCTAGCAAACTTTTCTAATTAGCACTGGGCCCACCTGAGCAAATCCCACCTGTCTCAGGTATAGATGAGGAAAGCACTCTTCTGTTTGTCCTACAGGAAGTAAGACTTTTACTGTATTACTGTAATTATAGGGTCACAGAATGGCTTGGGTTGAAAGAGTCTCCAAGGATCATAATGATACCAAGCCCACTAACAAGTCCAGGCTCTTTTTGCATTTATTCTGTGTTTAAAGGTGCCATGAAGTAGAACAGACAAGGACCATTTTCCTCGGTAATTTCATACTTTGTGTGAGGAGGAAAAATGACAGCTGTGTTTTACTTATGCATCCACTGTGTTTCTCCTGTGTTGTCCCTTACTGGCAGCAGCAGCCATTCTCTGTGCCTGTGCTCCTCCACTGGGCAACTGCACCATGCATTCAAAGTTGAAATGGCCTTGAGCTGTGGTCCTCCAGTGATCATCCTTTCTGGAGATGTACAGCAGAGCCTCCAAACATTTTCATAGAATCATAGAATCACCAAGGTTCGAAAAGACCTTCGAGATCATCCAGTCAGCTGTTTGCCTATCACCAGTAGTTCTCACTAAACCATGTCCCTCAACACAACGTCTAAATTCTCCTTGAACAGCTCCAGGTTTGTGACTCCACCACCTCCCTGGGCAGCCCATTGCAGCGTCAGACCACCCTTTTGGAAAAGAAGTATTTCCTAACATCCAGTCAGAATCCTCCCCAGTACAACTTGAGGTGATTCCCTCTGGTCCTATCACTAGTTACACAAGAGAAGAGGCCGACCCTCAGCTCATTACAACCTCCCTTCAGGTAGTTACAGAGAGCAATAAGGTCTCCCCTGAGCCTCCTCTACTCCAGACTAAATAATACTAACTCCCTCTGCTGCTCCTCATAAGGCCTGTACTCCAGATCCCTCACAGTTTTGTTGCCCTTCTCTAAACATGCTCCAGGACCTCAATGCCTTTCTTGCAGCAAGGATCCCAAAACTGGACACAGTACTCAAGGTGCGTCCTCAGCAGTGCAGAGGGTACTGGTGCAGAAGGATGATCACCTCCCTGCTCCTGCTGGCTGCTTTCTCTCTGATACAAGCCAGGATTCCATTGGCCTTCTTGGCCACCTGGGCACACTGCTGGCTCATGTTCAGCTAAGCACCAATCAACATCCCCAGGTCTGTTTCCTCTACACAGTCTTCCAGCCACTCATCCCCAAGCCTGTAGCGTTGCCTGGGGTTGCGGTGGCCTAAGTGCAGGACCTGGCACTTGATCTTGTTGAACCTCTCCTGTTGGCCTCAACCCAGCAATCCAACCTATCCAGATCCCTATGTAGGGCCTTGCTACCCCCAGGCAGATCAACTCTTCTAGCAAACTTCATGTCATCTGTGAATTTACTGAGGGTCCTCTCAATGCCCTCATCCAGGTCATCAATAAAGATATTGATTGACAGCCCCAGCACCGATCCCTGAGGAACACCACTCCAGACCAGTCGCCAGCTGGATTTAACTCCATTCACCACCATCCTGTGGACCTGGCCATTTAGCCAGTTCTTTATCCAGCCAAGAGAGTACCTGTCCAAGCCACGGGCAGCCAGTTTCTCCAGGAGAATAACTGTGGGAGACAGTGTCGAAAGCTTTGCTGAAGTCAAGGTAGACTGCATCAACAGCTTTTCCCTCAACCACCAGGCGAGTCGCTAGATTGTAGAAGGAGATCAGGTTGGATTTTTTGCAATCATTGGAGCTAGATCAAGAAGCGTTGCTGAGAGAATGAATCAAGGATGTCTTTTTTTTTTTAATGTCCTGAGCTTTCTAAATTAGGCAGAACTGTTACCTTTTCAGGGGCCAGATAAAAAGGAGCAATGTTTCAAAGAGACAGTCCAGCTCACTTTTCATGAAGAGTTTTCCAAATTTTTCAATGCTGAGCTGAGCACAATGGGTGCAGGCTACCTGTAAAACTAGGTCACATCTTCATGCTGAAACATAAACTAGGTCATACTTTCTGACTAGTGAAGAGGGGGAGTATGAGTTTCAAAAGCTTGTAAATTATCATTTCCTGGAAAAGCCCCGACGTGTTTAAGTGCTATCCAAAATTCAACCGAGCCAGCTTGACACATAAGAGAAAGTTCATAAAACATCACTTTATCTTCCTCCGCCTCATGAAAATGGAAATGTATTTCCCTTTCAAAATAATTGATGCTGCAAACATTGATGTGGTTTGAACTGCTACTGAGTCATTTAAAGTTTTGTGAGCAGGAATGTTTGACACAGTCTTTTCTGGGTTCATTCCTATAAATTACATTAGTAATGGGGAGGTTTTCTGTGCCAAACTCAGAAATCACTTGAGTTTTCAGGGGTCAGAGAAGACATTTAAAACATCACTTTCTAAAATCATCAACAAATCATCTTAGTGCTAGTAAACCTCACAACATCAAGCAAAGAGGTAGCTCTTGGAGATTATACAGCTAAAGTGAGAATACTCAATGGGCTCTTCAGACTCATTAACGGGAAAAGCAGCCTCAGATGCCCACCACGTCCATGGAATCAATTGACCAAAACTAACTCTTTTGACACTTTGACATCTCTGATTCCTGTGAGCAGAGATTTCCGTGCAAGAAATAGTTTCTATCTGCATGTTCTTAGCATTCCCACTACATCCTTCCTCGGTGTCGTAGCAAACAGTAACTGGGATGCTAATTGTTTAGGATCATAACGAATATGCCTGGTCAAATGTATCTGAGTACAGAATAACAACAGCAATGAACAATCTGGCTGAAGTTTTAGAACCTGAACTCAGGGGTTTAGCTGCTCATTTTGCTGAGAGCTGAGAACTAAAATGCCTTCAGTAGCTCAGAAAAACCCAGACTAAGCTTTTCTCCACCAAGTCTTTCTGCCTGCTCTGTAGAATTGGAGGCATCCCAACTGCTGTCTGTGAGGGAGAATGAGCAACAGTGGGATGGCTGCTGTGAAGAGAGAAAATGGGGCCACGTTCTCCTGAAAACGGTACTGTCCCTGCTGCCCCTGGTTGGTGTGCTCAGACCTCTCCTGAGGCCTTGAAATTCTCTTTGATGGTATGGCAACAGATTGGTTTTTTTTTGTCTGGGGGAATCTCTGCAGCCACTACCCTTTCCTGCTCCATGGGAGCCATACATCCATTTGGCACGAACACAAGCTTTGTTACAACGACTTCTTTTACACCTGCTGAGCACCTTACTTGTCCCCACCAAAGCTCATTTTGGCTGCAGGCTCTGAATACTTCCAAGATCTAGGCATTGTCCTCTTTCCTACTGATCTCATTACCACATGCACCATGTTCTTCAAATTTGGTGTGTTATAAAGGGCACAAATTTAGGGACCTTCCCTTTCTTCATGTACTGGCAGCTGCTTCTCATCAGACATCAGAATTCTACCTAGAATTTCCTCTTCACTTGAAATACATAATACAAATCCAAAGCAGGAAATGGGTTATCTGGTAAAATTTCAAGTGATGCTGTTACCTGGTATAACCTCAGCACATGCTAGTATTCATCATGTGCTTTCCAGTCCTTGAAATCACCACAGATGTGATGAGAAGTTATTCATTTTAATTCTCCTAGTAAATGTGTAGATGTGCACATGGGTTATTTCCCCAAATTGTCACTTTTAGCTTTCATCTAAAAGCTGAAAAGCAGAGGTGTCAAGGTAAACTATAGAGTAGGTTTTTGATGAAATATACATAGCTACATATATGCTTCTGCATATTTTGTAGACACATAATGGCAAATGAAAAATTTTGCTTCTAACCTAAATGTTCATTTCGGTTCCCTGGAACCAAAGCAACAAAAAGGGTCCAAGAAGGTTCTTGTGTTGTCTAACTACAAAGACTTAATAAATGATTCAACACTACACATGCCAAAAGAATGCTATCACTAAGTGGATAGATAAAATGGACCACCACCAGCAGGACATAACTGTTCCTGGTCTTTTGAGGGCTACTCCCATGAGGGTTAGATTTCTGAAATATTGCTTTAATCCTTTTGTCACGGAGTTGACCAGATCAATCTATGTCCGTGACAGGGGCGACAGGCCTCTGCCCTCCCCCCCCCCACCCCAGTCCCACAAAAATGGGAAGGAAGGAAGGGAGGAAAACAACAGCGGCAACAATCTATGGAGGAAAACTTATTTTACTATAATATCGGAATACAAAATAACACACTATATACAATTTAATTGAAATTGAGATTAATAAATCAGACAAGATAAGAGAGAGAGAGTTCCCGGGACCGATTCAAACCTGAAAAAGCTTGGAACGGCTAGGAAAGCACCCTCCAGCACCCACTGCAAGGCAGCAAGAGAGCACCCCCCCCCACCCGGAAGGGCCAGATCCCGTGACTGCTGTAATGGACAGGGATAGGTACTTGGAACTGGGGCAGTGACACTTTAATGCCCCGTACACTACATGATGTTTTGATGTGGAATACTGAAACCCAAAAACAAAAAACAAAAACAAAAAAAACATAGAACCATGACATTCCACCCCTTATTCTACATCGTTACATCATGCTTAAAATATATATACATATATACAAACAAACAAAAAAATGATTAAAATGCATTAGTCACACATGGCTATATATATATATATATATACACATAGAATTACTGACTGCACTCCCCCGGCATCAAGTTTCCTTGTGGTACACATTGGACATCCCCATTCTTCTGCATTATCCACCAAGTGGATCCTGGTCCCTGGGCAAAAACTGTACCACGGAGAGGTTTGCCCTTTCCAGAAGCTGGAAGAACCCAAACTGCCTTTCCTAACATGTTTTTTACATGTACAACAGGGACTTTATCTCCCTCTACGGTATGTAGGGAACTGGATTGGTTAGGACCATCACGATTGATAGATCCTCTGGTATTGACTAACCAGGTAGCTTCTGCCAAATGCTTCTCCCAGTGCTTAAATGTTCCGCCACCCAGTGCTTTTAGCATAGTTTTTAACAATCCATTGTATCGTTCAATTTTACCAGAGGCTGGTGCATGGTAGGGAATATGGTAAATCCACTCAATGCCATGATCTTTGGCCCAACTATTTACAAGAGAATTTTTGAAATGAGTCCCATTATCTGACTCAATTCTTTCCGGGGTGCCATGTCGCCACAGGACTTGTTTCTCGAGACCCAGTATGGTGTTTCGGGCGGTAGCATGGGGTACTGCATATGTTTCGAGCCACCCAGTGGTTGCCTCCACCATAGTAAGCACATAATGCTTACCATTGCGAGATCGTGGCAAGGTGATATAATCAACCTGCCATGCCTCCCCATATTTATACTTTTGCCATCGCCCTTCCTCCCAGAGAGGTTTCATCCTCTTGGCTTGTTTGATGATGGCACATGTTTCACAGTTATGAATAACCTGTGCAATGGCATCCATAGTTAAGTCCACCCCTCGGTCTCTAGCCCATTTGTATGTTGCATCTCTCCCTTGATGACCTGAGGTCTCATGGGCCCATCGAGCTAGAAATAATTCACCCTTGTTCTGCCAGTCCAGGTCTATTTGAGCCACCTCAATTCTGGCAGCTCGGTCTACCTGATGGTTGTTTTGCTGTTCTTCAGTAGCCCGACTCTTGGGCACATGAGCATCTACATGGCGCACCTTTACAACTATAGTCTTTGTTCGGGCAGCAATGTCTTTCCACAGTTCAGCAGCCCAAATAGGTTTACCCCTTCTTTGCCAGTTATTTTGCTCCCACTGCTGTAACCACCCCCATAAGGCATTTGCTACCATCCATGAGTCAGTGTAGAGATAGAGCATTGGCCACCTCTCCCGTTCAGCGACATCTAAGGCCAGTTGGACAGCCTTTACCTCTGCAAATTGGCTTGATTCGCCTTTCCCTTCAGTGGCCTCTGCAACTTGTCGGGTGGGGCTCCACACAGCAGATTTCCATCTGCGATGCTTTCCCACAATACGACACGATCCATCTGTGAACAGGGCATATTTCTTTTCGTTCTCTGGTAGTTCATTGTATGGTGGGGCCTCTTTAGCACGAGCTACTTCTTCTCCTGGTGGTGTTCCAAACTTTTTACCTTCAGGCCAGTCCATGATGACCTCTAGGATTCCTGGACGGCTGAGGTTCCCCATCCGTGCTCGTTGTGTAATCAGTGCAATCCACTTGCTCCAAGTGGCATCAGTAGCATGATGGGTGGAGGGAACCTTTCCTTTAAACATCCAGTTCAGCACTGGCAGTCGAGGTGCCAGAAGGAGCTGTGTGTCAGTACCGACTACTTCAGAAGCAGCCCGAACCCCCTCATACGCGGCTAAGATCTCCTTTTCAGTTGGAGTGTAGCCCTCTTCCGACCCCCTGTAGGCTCGACTCCAGAATCCCAGGGGTCGGCCTCGGGTCTCTCCTGAGGCTCTTTGCCACAAACTCCAAGTGGGACCGTTCTCTCCAGCAGCGGTATAGAGGATGTTCTTTATACCCTGTCCCGTCCGTACTGGCCCTAGAGCCACGGCACGGGCTATCTCCTGTTTAATCTGTTCAAAAGCCTGCTGCTGCTCAGGGCCCCATGTAAACTCATTTCTCATTCGCGTCACATAATAAAGGGGACTTACAATGAAGCTGTAGTTTGGAACATGCATTCTCCAAAAGCCCACTGCACCCAGAAAAGATTGTGTCTCTCTTTTGCTAGTGGGTGGAGACATAGCAGTGATTTTGTCGATCACATCTGTCGGGATGTGACGACGGCCATCTTGCCACTTTATGCCTAGGAACTGAATCTCCTGGGCAGGTCCTTTCACTTTGCTTCGCTTAATAGCAAAACCAGCACTCAGAAGAATTTGGATTATTTGCTCTCCTTTCGTGAAGACTTCTTCTGCTGTATCGCCCCACACAATGATGTCATCAATGTACTGCAGGTGCTCAGGAGCACTGCCCTGTTCCAATACAGTTTGGATCAACCCATGGCAAATGGTCGGGCTGTGTTTCCACCCCTGGGGCAAACGGTTCCAGGTATACTGAACGCCCCTCCATGTGAAAGCAAACTGTGGCTTACATTCTTTGGCCAAAGGGATGGAAAAGAAGGCATTAGCAATGTCAATGGTGGCATACCATTTGGCCGCTTTTGACTCCAGTTCATACTGGAGTTCTAACATGTCCGGCACAGCAGCACTCAGTGGGGGTGTGACTTCATTCAGGCCACGGTAGTCCACCGTCAGCCTCCATTCTCCACTGGCTTTACGCACTGGCCATATGGGGCTGTTAAAAGGCGAGTGAGTTTTGCTGATCACTCCCTGGCTCTCTAGTTGACGAATTAACTTATGAATGGGGAGCAAAGAATCCCTGTTGGTGCGGTACTGCCGCCTGTGCACCGTTTTTGTGGCAATCGGTACCTGTTGCTCTTTTACTCGCAGCAGCCCCACAACAGACGGATCTTCTGACAGGCCAGGCAAAACAGACAGCTGCTTAATGTTGTCTGTGTCCACAGCAGCTATTCCAAAGGCCCATCGATACCCCTTAGGATCCTTGAAATGCCCCCTTCTGAGATAATCTATACCTAGTATACATGGAGCCCCTGGACCCGTCACAATAGGATGTTTTTGCCAGTCCTTACCAGTGAGGCTTATCTCAGCCTCCAACACAGTCAATTCTTGAGAGCCACCGGTCACTCCAGAAATATGGATTGATTCTGTCCCTTCATGACTTGAGGGCATCAGAGTGCACTGTGCACCAGTGTCCACCAGGGCCTTATATTTCAGTGGTTCTGATGTGCCAGGCCATCGAATCCACACAGTCCAATATACTCTATTATCCCTTTCCCCCCCCTGACTGAGGGCAGGGCCCCCCTATTCATTACCTGTGGTAACTGGAGCAACTGCACTGGTGGTTGATCTGCCTTGTAATTCTTTCACCCGGGCTCGTAGTACAGGAGTAGGTTGACCGTGCCACTTCCTCATGTCTTCTCCATGGTCACGTAGGTAATACCATAAGGCAATTCGTGGTGTATTATCCCTTACTTGAGCCGGAGAGCGTTTGCCTCTAACAGCTGAGATTTTTGATGGTGCACGTAAGAAGGAAGGTTTATCGTCTTTAGTTAGGTGGGCTCGCCAAAATTTCATCATCTCCTTCACCTCCTTCGCTAGACTCATTTGATTATCCTGATCTTCATCAAGCGTCTCTGATACTGCTACAGGTTTGTCACGGTTAATCAGTTGAGACACTTGCTCTGTCATTTTTGATATAGCAGCAACGGCAGCATGAATTGGGGACAGCAATTGTTCGTAGTTTTGGAGCGTAACAATTAATTCATAAACTAAGGGCGTTCTCTGTTGTTCTTGGTATCTGTCACATGCTGATGTTAGTGTAGCGGCATATTTGTCCGGTGCTGTTGTCACGATTTTCTGCCATATCTCAGGCGTTGTCCTCACTTTTTCAGGGTCGCGGTTTTGTTGTGGGTGGTTAGGAACAAAGTTAGGGTCATACAGCATTTCCACCACGCCTATTTCCCTCAAATACTGGATACCCTTTTCAACTGTATCCCATTTCTTCATCGCAATCTTCAAGCCATTTTTGAAGGGATACTTTTCCTTCACGGCTGTTAACACTCGTTCCCAGAGGGAGGCAGCCTCATCCGAACATCGACTAATTCCTCTATCAATAGCTGGATCTCTGGCAATGGCACCTAGTTGGCGAGCTTCATTACCATCCAGAGACAAGCTATGGGCCCCACTGTCCCAACAGCGAACCAACCAGGAAACAAGAGTTTCATTCGGGCGCCGTGTAAACTCCTTTCTTGAACCTTGGATTTCAGTCATCTTTAGAGGCCGGCGAGTAGTAATAGAGACTTCCTCTTCATCACTCTCTTCTGCATGTCTCTTAGTTTTCCCTTTTGCCTTTCGCGATGGTGGTGGTTCTGAGGAGGGCCCCTCGCCTGGATCTTCCTCCTCCTCCTCCTCTTCTTCTCTTTTTCGTTCAAGACGCGAAGACACTCGTTTCCATTTCTTGCCCTCCACAGGAGCAACTGGTATTGTTACTGGTGTCTCCTGTGATTGATTAGATTTGACTTGGGGATTTTCCCCTTTGGCTTGAACCTCAGCTCGGAAACTCTCTCTCTCCAGAATGGTATTATATAGGGCACGGTAAGCACAAGCCAAACCCCAAATAAGTTGTACCTCCTTAGATTTATGCAAGCCGCATAGTCCCTGACTCAAATACTGGCTTAGTTTCTCAGGATCCCACAGGTGTTCAAGAGTAAAATCCCATGACACTGCAGGTCCCCATGCTTCTAAGACCTTTCCTAAACCTCTCCATATTCCCTGCCAGTCATCCTTCTCTAGTTTTGGAGGAGACTCCTTATTACGGATGCGTTGGAGTACATTCAGGAACATTAACGACATGCACACCAACATGAGTATTGATGACACACTCACCAACATGAGTATTAATTCAAGATTCGAAAAGCGTTTGACAAACCGAAAAGAAAACCCGGACACTGGTCTGAACATCGTGTTGTTTGTAAAATTAGCTATTCCATTTGGGATGTAGCTGTTTGTGAAATTAGCTACTCCATTTGGGATGTAGTTGTTTGTGAAATTAGCCATTCCTTCTGGGATGTAGATGTCAAAGTTCAAATCATACCACATTGCAAATAGGTAAAACATAGGTGTCTCCATCAGTGCCCTTAGATAGTTATATACGGATGCAATTCCAAAACACACAAGTGTGAGATGGATTATTGGCCAGTAGGTTGTGACTAACACCATTGCTTTTAATCCTTTACCCAGCACCCCCACGATAACGAGTGGGTTCATCGCTGGTGCTTGCTAAAAAAGGGTTAATGAATTGAAGCTAACAAGATGAGGGAAAAAAAAAAGAAAAAAGGCACTACTCAGACTAAGTAGTGCTCAAAGTTTACAAATATCCCAGAACACTGGCAGTACGCCTAATCTTTCAAGGTCAGGTTTTCCAGCACAGAAACCTGAACTACTGATAATGCTCCCTAACGAAGCTCTCTAAGAGCAGAGAGAAAAAGAGATTCGTTCAAAAAGCTAAAAAACAGTGCCCCACGTTGGGCGCCAAAAATCTGTCACGGAGTTGACCAGATCAATCTATGTCCGTGACAGGGGCGACAGGCCTCTGCCCTCCCCCCCCCCACCCCAGTCCCACAAAAATGGGAAGGAAGGAAGGGAGGAAAAGAACAGCGGCAACAATCTATGGAGGAAAACTTATTTTACTATAATATCGGAATACAAAATAACACACTATATACAATTTAATTGAAATTGAGATTAATAAATCAGACAAGATAAGAGAGAGAGAGTTCCCGGGACCGATTCAAACCTGAAAAAGCTTGGAACGGCTAGGAAAGCACCCTCCAGCACCCACTGCAAGGCAGCAAGAGAGCACCCCCCCCCACCCGGAAGGGCCAGATCCCGTGACTGCTGTAATGGACAGGGATAGGTACTTGGAACTGGGGCAGTGACACTTTAATGCCCCGTACACTACATGATGTTTTGATGTGGAATACTGAAACCCAAAAACAAAAAACAAAAACAAAAAAAACATAGAACCATGACACCTTTGTAAAGGCATAAACAAGATCAAGAGATGTAAGAGGAATTGTGGAGAGGCAGAGAGGCCTTGGGCTGTCCCCGTAAAATAAGGTGTATTTTAACAGAGTGAAAAGTGTTGTAAGATGCCAACTCAGTATTGAGACCACCTCTCTTTCAGCCATCCAAATGAGACAAATACATTTAATTATCCATCTAGTCTCTTCTGATGGTCAGTAGAGACAACTGATATCCTGACTGGGGACTGAACCCACAGTAAAAGGTAGAAAGAAGCTCCCTGTGGAGGTATTCTTCCTGTTGGCACAAGGAATCTCTGTGGTCACTTTGACATTAACGGTTACATACCAAATTTTTAGATACATCCAGTTAGGAATCTTAAGCACCTACCCAGAGCTATCCAGATGGACCTGTTTGTTCTCAGTGAGAACAACTTTTGATATACTGAATGGATCCTGCATTTCTGGGGCCACCCCACCTTCCAAGAAACCTTCCAAGACAGTTAAATGATTCCCTAGGCATGGTGATGAGTTGCTGAGGGCAAGGGAAAATGGACTGTTGTGGAATTACCCAGAAAAAGGGAGATTGCCTTCAGCAGTGGCAAAAAAAAAAAAAGCAGAAAGGGCTCAGAAGTTTCTGTAGGATTTTTCTGGCCAGACAATAGCATATATCTTGGAGTAGTCTGTATGTGGCCTTTAGCTTCCCCTTCACCAGGCCTTTGTCCATTTATCTTTTCACCACCATGAAAGCTGAAAGAGCTTTCCAAGTCAGCAGCTGGACTGCTGTCTGCTCCATTTGCTTGACAGAAAATCAAAATGATTTTGAGCAAAATTGAAAATTTTCTCATGGAAAATGGCCTTTTTGTGAGAGCAGCATTGTTTTCTAACTAAAATAATTCCAGCTGCCTCTGCATTATTGATATAAGGTTAACATAATCAACTGAAGCAACAACTCTTTGTGGAGAGAATCTCTCAAAGATGTTGTTGTATACAGTGCCTGTATAAAATTTGCCCTCAGTACATCCCAGAAACCTCCTGGCTTGCCTAAGCCCCACCATGCTTCCCTTTCAGCAAAGGCTGGAGTGGGTAAAATTCCCCTTGAGAGCATGGGCCAGACACAAGGATTCTTCATGCAGTTGCTTAATTAAGGTGTCACCCACTGCTTCCTCTTGACCAAACAATGTGTAGCAGACCCCCATTGTTGCATCCTTGCTGATTCTGTGCCTTTACCACAGCAACAATATAGATGAGAACAACCTGAAATACATTTGAACTATACAGTGTCAAACAAAATCTTTTCGCCACCAGAAGGCAACTGGATACAGTCTTTATTACCAAGGACCAATCCAAACAAAAGGCACTGCACACAGAAACAATGCACATCAGACGTGAAGAGTCTGCAGCTGAAGAAAGACAGTGATTTATTCTTCAGTGTACAGTTCAGTTCTAATGAGATTTTGATTCCACCACTGTGACCTCAAGCCAGGTTGGCAAACACACAGTATCTGAATTTAATCAAGCCTTTCACAGTTTGTAAAGCAGCAAACAATATGCTTGGTAAGCAGAGTAGATGTATCTGTATGCTGATCTCTCTGCAACGTGCACTGTGTGACATACGCAACTGGGCTGTGGCTACTGCTGCCAAACTCTTCCGAGTAAACAGAGCATATTAAGTTTACAGAAATAAGGACAGCACATATGTCTTCAAAATTCTCCCTGCTATTGGGAAAATATTAACAAATTCAGCAGCTGGGAACTTTAAAAAGAAAAACCAAAAGCAGAACAGTGTTAGATAGAGAAAGCTAAGGCATTCTCCATAACCTGATGAGTGACACGTCACTTAGGCCACAGATCAGGTAAAGAATTGCAGTGGGGATCTAGAGATGTCAAAATTGGAGAGAAACTCTTTCAGTTGTGTATCCTTGTCCAAGTTATGTTGCTTTGTAGTCTAATTTTCCTTCTCCTAGATTATTTCTTTCTGTGTTGGTCTTCCTGAGAGAGACGTTAAATAATAGTACCTTTAGCTGGTAACATAAGAGTACAAGAACATGTCCATCATAGATCTGTACAAGGAAAAGAAAGAAGAGGAGAGAATACAGAGACAGCAGATGAAGAGCCACGTGGAATTTTGTACAGCTGAACATCATGGATAACTCAACCCTGACTGATTTCTTAAGATTTAGGAGCCTAAACATCTTTCAAAATCTGTGCCACAAAATAATTTGTTTTGCTTTGCTTTGGGAGCTCACGCTTTTTCTGCCTATCTGTATTCCTGCAGCACCTAACTGCATCATTTACTGTTTCAAATGTAAGACAATTTCTGTCTTTGAATATTGTGTCATAATGTCTGCACTCATCCTGGTGGAGTCTAGGACAGGACTCAATTGAATGCCAGTACCTGTTCATCACTGAAGGATTTATCTCCAGGAAATGAGACCAGGGAAGGATTTGTTAGGGCTCTGCCTTCTGGTCTTCACAGTGTACTGAAGTTATGTGGAAACACTGAGTATTAAGTCTCTGAAATGTCATGTTATTCAGGGCTAAACACAAACTTGATCAAAGCTGGAGAAAAAATGCACTCTGCCTAAGTCAGGTACAAATTACTATTTTGCTTTTACACTGGAGCAGAGGTACAGGTGCCTTATCTCCTTATACAGTCCCATTCTGTCCATTTAGTGTTTCAGGAACTGCTTAGTCCTTCATTATAATCCACTGTGTTGACAGCCATGATACTGTCTGCTACTATGGTGGTGACTGCTGTAATACATGTATTCCTGGTAAGTGCAATACTTTACTAACATTCTGTAATTAGCCCCCAGCCTTGCATAAACTCTTTCTGTAGCTACTTTGTTAGTAAAGCGTGACTCAACAATCAGTTTCCTTTCAAGGCAGAATTAGATTCTCAGAGGAGCTTTCATGGCCTAACTCCTAGCTGAGCGAACATAGAACCAGGAAACGCCTGAGAATCTCTATATGGCTTTGGCATTTGTTGTGGCATTCAGAAATTCACAGAATCATAGAATCATTTGAGATTGAAGGGACTTTCAAATGTCTTGTCCAACTCCTCTGCAAAGAACAAGGTCATCTACAGCTAAATCAGGTGCTCAGAGCCCTATCCAGGCTGACCTTGAATGTCTCAAAGGATAGAGCAACCACTACCTCTCTGGGCAACCTATTCCTGTGTGTCACCATCCTTATTGTAAAATACTTCCTTGGGTCCAATCTAAATCTCCCTCTTTGAGCTTGAAACCTGTCCCAGAGTACAATATTACATGTAATCCACTGGACCTCATGTTATATCAGAAGAGAGCACAGAGCTCTCTTCTGCCTATATGAGAAACAAGAACACCACATTTTCACATTATTCTCCTATTCCCTGAGTTTCAAAACACGAAAATTCACAAGGAATACCCATTCATCCATCCACTTCTTCACAGGATTTGTATCCAACCATGGAGGCGCCACGAGGCAGCCTCAGTAGCAAACATCGTGTTGCACCCTGTGCTGCAGGATCCCGGGATGCCACAGGGGAAAACAGGTCATGTGCCAGTTTGAGTCCCTGTGGCTACCTATGAAGAAGTGGTAAAGGTAATATACAAGTCACTTGTAACAAAGATGGGGTGTATATGTGGATTCCTATATAGTATTCACACATTACGTATATCTGGAATTTAATAATTGTGGAGTTTAAGCAGTGCCCAAAAGATGGCACTGTTTATTTGTGCTTTTTTCATTCTTAATTGCATACCTTCTTTTACACTAGCATATTGGCTGACAAAATGAAGACAGGACTTATATACCGTATAGAGAACAGAGGCACAAATCAAACTATTGCAGCAATGTGGCCTTTCTGGTAACCTTTAACGCGCAATATTTTAGTGGAAATGGGCACACTGACATGGCTTAATTCTATAACTACAATGCAGTTGCCCTTTTATTTCCATCCCTTTACTTTCAACTTACATGTTTAGATTGCATACATTTCATTTAATATCTGTTTGTTGAAGAACGTGCTTAAACTACTTGAAAAGAAAAAGAATGGTTGACAAGAAATGGATCAGAACCAGTGTTACCTATTGAAGGGCCCTAAGAGTTAGCACAAACCTGCTTATGCATTATCTGAAGTGCTGAAAAAAGAAAGTACACCAAACAGCATAACCGACAATGAATCAGTTGCCCACATTTTTGTTTCAACAGACAAATGCCAAGTCCTACCTTAACAGCTTGCTGCAGCCATAAAACAAGAGAGAATGTGGAAACAGTTTAACTTGCAGCAATGACTTTAATAAAAGGTTTGCTGGTAACCATAGCAAATGACAACATTAATCCTCATATCAGCTGTCAGGTTTCTGCAGGCCTTTAAAACTGGAAGATGTGCTGTACAAACAATACTAATGACAATAATAACAATAATTACAATGACCATAATGTCTTATTTTATTAAATCGAAGGTCTTCACAATTGCAGCACAGGATTCGCTTCACCCAGCACTGATATCCTGCCATTTCCACGGTAACAAACTTCAGGTAGAAGAATACACAACAGATGGCTACAGTGGCTTTTGACTTTTGATTTTCCCCATCCAGCTCTATGTTACATTACCTGTGGCTGCTACCTAGAATTGAAGGGTACTAAGCCATGGACGCCTGATGGGAAGACAAATCCTACTGCTGTTATCTCTTGCCAGAGCCTCCCACAGGCCTAGGACATCCTGTTCTGGATCATAAGGAGGATGACTTGATCAGAGCAGACAGAAGCAGGGAAAATCTGTGTTGCTGTTGCTTTGTAGGCTGAGGGCAATTAGCCAAGCTTACAGCACAGAATCACAGAATGGCCAGGGTTGGAATGGACCTCAAGGATCATGAATCTCCAACCCCCCTGCCACACGCAGGGCCACCAACCTCCACATTTAATAATAGACCAGACTGCCCAGGGCCCCATCCAACCTGGCTTTGAATAACTCTAGGGATGGGGCATCCACAACCTCTCTGGGCAGCCTGTTCCAGCACCTCACCACTCTCTCTGTAAAGAATTTCCCCCTGACATCCAACCTAAATCTTCCCTCCCTCAACTTAAAACCATTTCCCCTTGTCCTGCTGTTATCTACCCTTTCAAAGAGTTGATTCTCCCCTCCTGTTTGTAGGCTCCATTTAGGTACTGAAAGGCTGCAATGAGGTCACTCTGCAGCCTTCTTTTCTCCATACTGAACAAGCCCAGCTTTCTCAGCCTGTCTTCGTAGGGGAGGTGCTCCAGTCCCCTGATCATCTTTGTGGCCCTCCTCTGGACCCTCTCCAACAGCAGAGACAGGTGAACCCTCTGCCTCAAAGCCCAATTTTCTTCTAACCTTGAGGCAAGGAAGTGGTCATTGTCCTAAGCTGCTGGAGTTCAAGAAGCATCTGGACAATGCTCCCAGACATATGGTCTGATTTTTGGGTGGTCCTGTTTGGAGCCAGAAGTTGGACTTGATGATTCTTACAGATCCCTTCCAATTTGGACTATTCTGTGACTCTAGGTTAGATGCTTCAGGCTTTATTTCCAAGGGTCCTTGTATTGTGTGCATTTGGTATTGAACATCTGTTTTCTTTTTTATTTTTAGACTAGGACTTTTAAAAACAAATCTTTATTATGCTGCCCCACATTGTTTACATACAGTTTGTACCCACTGTTGGGGCACATGGCTTTGGCAAGCAAAAAGTGTCATCGTGGTTATTTGTGTTTTCAATTAAATACAATCAAGATGAAACGTGGGACATGCTGGGATAAACTGCCTATTAACTGGTCTTAATTGCTCTTAACTAATAGCCATTAACTGCCATGGGTACCAAAATTTATGATCATAATACTGACAGTTTGAGAATTTAGTCCATCATAGAGTTCAAATGAGAAAGCGTCGTATTGGCTCTACTTTATCCAATTCAGACTTGCTCTCAGATGCTCATTCTCTGCTCTGGTGCAAAATTTGGTGGGGTTTTTTTTTTTTTTTTTTTTTTTTTTTGGCTCTGTACATCTTCATTGGCAGTAATAAAGCATCAGAAACCAAACTTTGGCTGGCAATTTTGATGATGCTGCAAGAAGAAGACATAACTTGCTGTTCAGCTATATTGGCTCTGCAGCGTTGAAAGCAGTAAAGATTTGATTGTGTCGGTAAACTGAGCTGATAGATCTTAGGAGATACATACGGGCAAATTTTCAAAGTAATACAGAGCTGGAGCCACAAGAATCAGTACTAACAGGAAGTGAAAGACGGTACTGAAAACTTCAGCCACAGAGAGCAGATCTGTGCGGCAGCGTGGTGACAGCTTAAAATCACCCATATCACCACAATTTAAGAAGGCGCTTTTCTTGGAATGATTTTTTTTGTAGGGGTAGCGTAGGTAGGTTGCTGTGAGCAGGATGTGCAGAGGTGGCTGCTGTGTCACTGCTGCCTTCCCCGTGCCTGCAAGGGAGCAAATCTGCCTCCCCAGGACAGCAAACAAGGGGATCAGTATGAGAAAAATTGCTGGAGGTGGCTGAATTTGGAGTTATGCAACTGAACAGGCAGGCACCCTTGCTGGTTGATAGGTGTCAGCTGGAAAGGAACAAGAAAGGAGGCAAGATCCAGGTGCTGATAAATGCCTTCTCATGCCATGATGCAGGGATGCATCTTGGGATGCATCAATATGGCATTGCTGGCCTCAAAGGGCTACAAAGATGGTGAAGTATCTACAGGGGAACATGTGAGGAGCGGCTGAAGCACCCTTGTTTGCACAGCCCAGAGCAGAGGAGCTGAGGGGAGGCCTGACAGTGACTGCAGCTCCTCACAGGGAATGGAGGGACAGCGCTGAGCTCTGCTCTGTGTGACAGCGATAGGGCCTGAGGGAATGGCATGGAGCTGCGACAGGGGAGGGCAGCTGGGGGTTGGGGACAGGGTCTGCACCGGTGGGCATGGAACAGCCTGCCCAGGGCAGTGGGCACAGCATGAGCTGCTGGAGTTCAAGGAGTGTTTGGACAATACTCTCAGACACAGGGTTTGATTTTTAAGTGGTGCTGTGTGGAGCCAGGATTGGACTCGATGATTCTTACAGATCCCTTTCAGCTCAGGATGTTCTATGATTTTAAGATGCTGTGGTTCTGTGATCTTTTGCTTTCTCCCCACTGAGGCTCGCTTGTTGCCACAGGGCCTGTAACAGAGCTGGAGCGAGGGCATGAACATTGGAGAGGGGAATCATAGGCCTTGCTGTTTCACAGCAAGCGCTTTGATTCCCATTTACACACCCCCAGCCGGGGAGCACTCTTGCTTGACAGGCTAAATTACATTTAAACACAGAATCTCAGCTTGGCCTCTTCTCCTCGCTCAACTGATAAAGGCACAGAGTGCAAACAGTTTGATATACATCAGTTGAATCTACGCTAAAATCTTGCCTCAGCCATTGCCAAGCCTGAGAGGAACCTTAGCTTTCTCTGGGACAGGCTTGGTTTATAGGCCAGGCCTGGGAGTGGAGCCAGCACGGATGAAGCCAAAGCAGGCCTAGTGTGTGGTTTGCTACGTGTACTCAATTTTTACTGGGCTCTGCCTTCTTTTAGAGTATGTGCTTCAGTGACTCACCTTGTAAATCAGCTGTGCTCCTAAATTGCTTTCTGATGAAATCCATCTTTTTTCAGGTTACCACTCCACAGAGGCATATAGAGTGCCCTCTGTTAAATCTGTGCTTCACTTGTGGACAAATCTTCTATGTTTCTTTCTTTTATGGCTCTTTTTTTTTTTTTTTTTTTTTTTTTTTTTTTTTTTTCCTGTGGACACCAGATACTGAAAGGAATCATTGTTTTGTGCCACTTCTACCCCCTCAAAGTAAACAGTAGTACTCATTGCTGCTGACCTTGAGCCAGATAACACAACCATCTTTCCTGCAACCGTTCTCTCTCAGCCAAGCAAGACATAAGACCTGCATCAAGAAAGACCTCCACCAATGTACTAGTAGCTGTCTGGTGGTGGAAAGTTGCAGAACTCCCTCCCTAGATCTCATCCCTGCTGGGGAAATTTATCTCAAAAAAATGCATCCAATTTTCACACGCTGGGGCATCAGACATCTGAAAATTGATGCTAAACCTGGATTAAAAAGAAAAAGAAGAAGGAAAAAAGAGATATTAGACTGTGTTCTCTCTCTCTTTAGACTGTGTTCTCTCTCTCTCAGCTATTTAACTAATGCTTAACACTTTAATCCTCCAGAGGCATTTTTTTTTCTTTTTGCTGTAATCCTCTAATATAGTCTGCAGTGTTTATATTCATTCTCCTTTCTTACAGTTTTAGGTTCCCAATTTAAGCTCCTTTCTTTACTTTAATTACTTGGCTAACTGTAATCTGTCAGAAATCATAGATGCACAAGAGGGCAAGCCCTTATGATGAGCCTGTCTTCTTGCCAAAGAAAAGCTGCTCACTACAGACTATTCTGTTAAGTTTTATTCAGCAATTAAGGCTTAAAGGCCTAAAGTCAGGGAGCTTCTACTTTTTCCTTTGAGAATGTAGGCTGTAACAGAATAGAAGTCAGAGTTAAGAAAATTTTCCTTGAAAATTTGCAAGACTGGTGTTCAGTGCACTGTGTGTTCAGTGCTACTGTGAGCAGGTAGCCCTGCCTATGTGTCTCAGCTGCATCATTCTTCAACACCAGAAAGAACTCATGTGTTCATATTGTATCATCCCTTAGCTGAACAGCCAAGATAACACATCACTTCAGGAACAGATCATCATCCTTCTGGAACCATTTGAGACAGACAGGAGAACTGACAGCAGCCAGCAAATGGTAGTGATTCTGCTACGTGGATCTGCTGGCTCAATTCATCGTAACTGGGGCTCATTCTCTTAGGTGATACAGTCCCTAATTTGTGAGAGTTTTGGTGAATGCTCAGTAGCATAAGGAGCAAGAACCCCACTGTGTGCCAGCACGAGCAGCTATCTTCAACATCTGCAGAATGAGCATCAGTTTGTTGCTTTGTTTACTGTCTTCCTTTAAGAGATAGTTTGGATGGTCTTCATGGGGTGCAGCTGTGCCTGCCACTGAAAAATCCTGGGCAGGAGGAGGCAGCAGATTTCTGTAAAAATGGAACAGAAATGAATGTAATAACCGCAAAATACCTCCCAGAGCAAATAGCTCACAGAAGTTTCCATTCCAGAATAATATTTAGAAGTAACTGGAGATCATTTCCTATAATGTTCATCACCTTTTCTAGTGCTCAGAATGACTCAGAACCAGCTGCAAGACTTCTGTAGTTCTGGAAACACTTGAAAATGTATACTTTGCAGCAGCAAACTCTACACAGTTACAGAACGACTTGTATGTTTTCAGCATCTCCTTCCATGATCCATCCTTCATGACTCGGAATACATTTGCTACCAAGGACTAGGAGCTTGACCATCCAGGCCGTGTAAAACTCCTATGTACTTTTAATGCCACCTCTAACATTCATGCCAAGATCCTAAAAAGGCACTTAGGTGCTTCAAACGCTACCTTGGTGGAAGAAAGGCACAAGTACCCAAGCTACTCCACAAAAGTGAGTACATAAGTGCTTGTGTTTTTGTAGTACATTAAAATCCTATTGAAGAGCATCTCAGGTGTGCTACTATCTCAGCTGAGTGTGAGATTGGTCTGATCCTTTGGAATCCATAAGGCATGACTGTACCAATACACCGAGCAGTCAGGTTTAGTAGGTTTGTTCTCTTGGCATACCTAATTCATGCTGGCCATGAGTTCATGAGACACTGGTCTCAGTTTGAAGCAGAGAAACCACTACTGCATTTTCATTTATCAAGCTCACAGGATGGTGATATGTTAAAGCTTAGTACTGTGGGAAGTTCTTTTCTGGGAGGGAAAAACAAGGATTAAAACTGGGTCATTTTACAGCTGAAACTGAATGGTTTGTGAGACTGGAGGGAACCCTTGCAAAATCATCTTATGATAAGGGCATTCACCAGCAAATGTTTCTTTCCCCATTCCCACAATGGCTTATGCATTTTTATTTTAATACTTTTAAACATAAAATTAACATCCAAGAACATGGATGTTCCCTTAGCAAGTGAATTCCATCAGCCTTAGGCTTCAGAGTGATTTTCACTCCATGATTCTGCTATTCTTGCCTGGATTGTGGTTGAGTTAAGTAGAGGAAAGAACAATGCTGTCAGTGTGGTTGTTGTGGGTTCTTTTTGCAACCTGTGCCACTCCTTGGTCTGCAACTCTTTTGGTGCACTGTGTAGTGCTTCAGCAATAGTTAGTCCCAGCACAATGCTGTGCCTGATTGAGAGGGAGGACCTGCAGAAGAACAGAGCTAATGCAGCTGGTAATGCCCAGATAAATGGGGTTCTGTAGGTTTGTGTTGTTCACATATCTATCAAGCTGTCAGCTACTGTATAACCTTTGGTAGGTGCACTATTCCTTTTGGTCCTGCTCATTTGTGGATACCTTAATTTCTTTAACTTGAGAGAATAAAAAAAACAACAAACGCCCACGCTTCATTAGCCAATGTTTGTACAATGCTTCGAAAATGTAAAATACTGCACAAATGATGAGTGCTATTTACTTCAGAGCCAATTTGTTAACCTTTCTTTTATTTTTAGACCCTTTGGTTTTAGTTGTTCTTTTGCTTAATTGCCTCTCAAGCTTCCAATTAAAAATGCCTACATATACAGTAATTGTACCATAACTCAAGGAGAAAACAACACAGATGATGTTATTAACCCACCAGTTACAAAGCCATTTTCACTCACGTTCTGTATCCTTCTCTTCACCTAACCACCCCATCCTCACTTCCTTCCATCATCTCCCAAGCAGATAGCTGATAAAATCATTGAAATCCCAGTTTTATAGTGGGGCTAATAATACTTCTCTTGTGACTTAGTCTTTTACTTACTCATTGCTCTGGTGCTTTTTATAATTATCTCTACAACATTCTTGCAAATTCTTTTTCTTCATTTAGAGTGTGCTGTAAATGGTATGATTTTGATAAATTAAGCAATGATCAGAAAAGTTTGTCCATATTCTGCAGTGTTCCATTAAGTTACAGTTATAGAGACACAATTTGTTCTGCTACAGTTCACACTGAGTTAGTTTTCATCAAAAACATCAGTATTTAGTGATATATAATTAATCTGTAGAAATTTGCTGAGTTAAACTTGACTGTGCTTTTAGGTCAAAAGCAAACATTTTAAGAAATGAGATTCACTTGTTTTGTGAGTTTTAAATAAAATTTTACCTGTTTCATGGTTTTTGTTTTCCTATAGTTCAAAGTACCCTCAATTTAAGAAATGTGCTACTAATTATGATAATAATAATTGCTATTTTTTACTTCTACTTACATTTGAAAAAATAGCATGAAAGATTGCAGACAAGAGGAAAACCAAAGTATTTTATCAGAAGTGTTCATAACTCCCCCACATTCAGTATGTGACTGCTCTGTGCTTCCCTATGGAACATTGCAAGAGGCATAGATTCATCAAATGTTGGAACCATCTTGGTTGGAAAAGACAGCTGAGATAGAATCACAGAATGATAGAATTTCAAGGTTGGAAGGGACCTACAAGACCATCTAGTCCAACTGTCCTCCCATCACCATTGCTGCCACAAGCTTCTAAACCATATCTCATAGCTCCTCATCCAGACGCCACTTGAACACTGCCAGGGATGGAGACTCCACCACCTCCCTGGGCAGCCATTCCAGTGCCTGACCACTCTGAGAGAAAAAGTTCTTCCTTATATCTAACCTAAACCTCCTCCGGTACAACTTGCAGCCATTTCCTTGGGTCCTGTTTGTTGCATGGGAGAAGAGGCCATACCCCTCCTCATCACAACCTCCCTTCAGGAAGTTGTAAAGTGCAATGAGGTCTCCTCTGAGCCTCCTCTTCTGCAGACTGAACAATCCCAGCTCCCTCAGCTGCTCCTCATAAGACTTGTGCTTCAGACCCCTCACCAGTTTCGTTGCCCTTCTCTGGACACGTTCCAAGGCCTCAGTGTCTTTCTTGTAATGACGGGCCCAAAACTGAACACAGTACTCAAGGTGCAGCTTCACCAGTGCTGAGTACAGAGGGATGATCATCTCCCTGCTCCTGCTGGCCACACTATTTCTAATGCAGGCCAGGATGCCACTGGTCTTGGCCACCTGGGCACACTGTTCAGCCAAGCATCAACCAAAACCCCCAGGTCCCTTTCCTCTTCATAGTTATCTAGCCACTCATCCCCAAGCCTCTAACGTAGCCTGGGGTTAATGTGGCCCAAGTGCAGGACCCAATACTTGATCATCAAATGCAACTGTTAGCCTGGTCTACCAAGTCCCATCACAGAACCATGACGTACTTTGTGATTGTTCACACTTCTCTTAAACACCTCCAGTGTCCAATCTAAGCCTCTCATGGTGCTATTAGAGACTACAGTGTATGTGGAAGTCAGCCATGGTCATTCACACATAATTTGAAACGCTGACTGGACTACCTTTGACACAGGAGTGGGCAATTGTAAAATAAAGATCAGACCAAGAGTACAGCATTTAAGTTGTACTGGTAGGCAGCTTATAAAACACAGAAGCAGACAGAACACAGAAACCAAGACCGTAAATACTAGAGGTGAATGTCTGTGGTGCAAGTGTATGTGAGGGTCATGAATGAAATTATCAGTAGTCTATTCTGTCTGGTATTTTGTAGGGTCCTTGGCTCATGGGGATTCATAGGCTTCGTTCACGTGTGGCCTCAAGGTATTAGGCTCAGACAATGATGAAATCATGATACCAAATATTAACACCTGTATAGGGTGGCACATTGACACTGAACATTTTTCTGACTGCTCCCAGCTCTCTTGGGAGAATTTACTCAAGTTCAGAGGATCTTAATGGGAGCCGGCTTAAGAAGTTCTGAGTTTTCATACTAGTTTGTTCCATAGCCTCACCTGTTTTGCCCCCAAAGTAATGTTCCAGTGTTTGTTGACTGTAGTTTCAGATTCTGCCACACTTAATAGTAAGTATGCAGCAGATTCACAGCACGTTTGTTTGAGGACACACATTCAGCCAATTTGAGTTCACAAATACGAGTTTTGTGTTCCTACTTGGGTGGGTAAAGCCATTTCTGCAGGACAAAATTAGACCACTAATTATAGAGACTATCTTAAAACTGCCAGAAAATTTAGTACAAAGCACGTATTCCCAAGGCAAAAAAATTGTTAGTTTCTGTCCATTTATTACATGCAACACTCAGGAGAAAACTGATACTACACAACTTACAACATTACTGCTTTACTATATCCAGTATAAAATATAGAAGATGCAGTTTCACCACCTACTGTTTTTCTAGGCTTTAGAAACAGAAATAAAAAGAATTAATGTTTTGCATAGATACAGTTACTAATCACGAGTGTTGTGTCTTGTTTTATATTTCTAGTAAATTCATCAGCTTTTTGGGTCAGAGAAGCTGAAAAACAACCTTGTCAGCAGAAATTGAGGAATTGGTTATCTCAGTGAATAATAGACACATCTTGCCCCTATCTGTGTATCAGATAAATGTTATCCAAGTGAAATGGGCTTGGCAAGTATGAGGAGAAATGATATTTGACTGAAATTTCAGTAATAAACTTTTTAGAAATGGCAGTTGACTAGGAAGTTTGTTCTACGTACATCTGTGATATAAAAGGAACACTGATAGCACTGGGATGTAAACCTCATTTCACTGGTGTATAAACAGCAGTAAAATAGCTTTTTTGTGAAATCAAGACGAGGAGTAGATTGCTTTCAAGTAGTGCTTGGGATTTATGCTAGGGAAGAGATATATCCAAATGAAAATTATTGATACAATAAAAAGAAATTCAGATATTTATCTCAACCTATTTTTCAGGCAAAGTTGGAAGACAAGATTCTTTGAGGAAGTGAGCAGTAACTGTGTGTGTATTTGGGATTCAGTTTTCATTTTCTGTCTCTTCCTACCTTTCCAGTGAGGTCAATACCTTTGCTTTTACTGAATACACAGTTCTGAATGTTGAACTGAAAATACTACTTTTTGCGGGGGGTGGAAAATTTGTAGATATATAGGAAATAATTCTCTCTAGTCCTTTACATGTCTCCTTGGACCTGGACTTAAGGATCTGCACGTGAAAAATTTGCATAAGAAATGATGTGACAGCTGAATCAAGTTAATTTAAATAGAGACATGCAAGAATCACAGCTATTTTTTCAGAACTGAGTCTACACTCTTTTGGTGAAACTGTAAGGCTTTGAGCAATGGCATTAGT
>NC_136813.1:29751404-29765948 GCF_951394365.1 Tetrao urogallus | reverse complement strand
GGGGTGAAGATAGGATATTTATTGGAAACTTATATTTTAGTTCAAAGAGAAATTGAAGCTGGGAATGCACTACAAAGGGAAAGACTGGGATGTCATCCAGAAGAAATACAAGGAAATAGAAATGGCGAAATAGAAATTGAATTGCCTTTGGAAGTACAAAAGTGAAGGTCACCGCTTTGGTACTAATAACAGGAATTTCTGGTCTCAAATAGAACCTCATCAGTTAGAAATGAAGAAAATATGGTTGTAAAGACCCTGAGCAGTCTGAAGTGCTCTAATAGCTCAAATAACAGTTCAAAATAGGTCTATTTTGAGCAGAAGGTAGGACAAACGACCTCCTAAAGTCTCTTCTAGACAGAATTATTCTATAACTTGTACAGTTCTATGATTTTGTAAAAGACCTCAAAGTATTAACCAGTTAAGTGGCATACAATGTGGGCACAGATTGAGATACCTAAATCTAAGCATCTACAGTGTATATGCCTCAGTGTGAGCTGGATAGCTAAGCCTCCAATAGTTGACACAGATCAAATTATTACAGAAAGTTGAGTCTTCAGAGATTCATTTAAGGATGAGATGAATAACTGTCTGCAATATAGGTGCACACACATACAGACACCTAGATTTTGGAGTCTGATTCTGAAGCTGCATCCCCTAAGTAAGCGCTATGATATGGCTAAGAAAAAGAGAAATGCATCCTTGAGTATGATATGCAAAATGTTATTTGCAGAGGTTAAATTCTGAAGTTATTTTACAAGTTCTGCTGCCATTTCTGTGTTTTAATTGAGATTAGCTACATTCAAAACAAGTGGGATTAAATAAATCAAGAAGGGCTACTAAAATGCTCAGTGAAATCTCACAAAAATCTTACCATTAGTAAGGATTGAAGACTCCATTTGAGTAGTTTACTGAAGGAAAATGAGGAATATAATTTTTTCTTCAGGAGTGAGTTAAAAGTACAATGAACATCAAAGGAACAGTGTTGACATAAAATGATTTAACCATGAGATTTGTTTGGAATTAAAAACTTTTGTTAGTCAACCCTGTCCAGGATTCCAGAAATCTTTGCAAATTCTGTTTGTGAGAAGAGATCAAGAGCTAAAATTCTTTATTACAAAAAAAAAAAGTCATGCTTATAGAACAAAATCCTAATCTGTTCTATTGTTTAATTGTTTAATTAAACAAATATTGATTAATCGTTCTAATTTGTTTAACATTCTTGCACTCACATCTTTCTTGGCCTGGAAAATCAAGATAATCAATGGATTTCAAAGATATCACCCTGAGAAAAGCTCCAAAAAGTCTATAGATAGGTCAGTTAATGCCCAAACTGTTATTAATTGCATATTATTTACAGGTATATCAGAGTCAGTTTGGCTGTTCTATTGCATAAGTCAAATCTTATTTCTGTGTTTTCAACATAGTGAGAAATAGTGACCTTACTGATAGCTCATATCTTTGTGATATGACTTCTAACCTCTATTAGAAACTTACCGTCAACCATCTTTGTCATCTTCTAAACATTCCAGTACAATATATTATCACATATTGGGGATTTTTTGAGAGAATTGGCCTTGTTTCTCTTGGAGAAGAGAAGGCTCCAGGAAGACCTCATTACAGCCTTCCAGTACTTTTAAAGAGCTTATAAACAGGAGGGGATCAACTTTTTACATGATCTAATAGTGATAAGACAAGGAGGAATGGCTTTAGACTGAAAGAGGGGAAATTACATTAGATATCAAGAAGAAATTCTTTACTCCGAGGGTGGTGAGGAACTGGCATATGTTTATCAGAGAAGCAGTGCATGCTCCATCCCTGGAGGCATTCATGACTCGGTTGTATGGAGGCCTTGGGCAGCCTGACCTTTTGGAACTAGAACTGGCATCCAACACAAGCCATTCTATGGCTCAAGAAATATTCCATGGTTTCTTTTTTTTGTTTTATTTTTTGCCTTTTATGAAATTTAAAAATAATGAATTCCTTGTTCTGTGAATAACAACAGAAACTAAGTTGAAGCTGTAGAGTTCTTACAATCTAGGTGTTTTTTTTTCTCTCTCTCTCTCTTTTTTTTTTTTTAACAATTAATTACCACATGTTGGTGGTTACTCCTATGCTGGTTTTGCTTTGCACTGGAATGTTCTTTTTGGCTGCTCTTCTCATTCATCGTAGATAATTAACCAAAATTATTGCCATTTGTTTCTCTGGTCATTGCCTTGCCTTTGACCATTGGTAAATACTGTTCCTCAATTATAAACTATGTCTATATTTACAAACATTTGAGGTCCAAGTTAAGCCTGGCAAATCATCTGTTGGGCTTAAAACGTTTACATTTTTGTGATACTTTAGAGGTGGCAATGCACTTGTACAAATTTTATGTAGGTCCTGTTTTTAGAAAGACCACTAAATAGACAGTTGTTAGTTACGTAAAAATACCTGCATTTGGGCCAAACATTGGTAAAGACATCATGAATGACGCATGTGGGGCTTTTTTGGCTCACACAGCTACTTCAAACAGCAGCAATCATTGGGATAGGATGTAAAAGTTCTCAAAACCCCAAATGTTCTTCAGAATGATTTTTATTATAACGTTTAGCATTTAATTATTACCATCCTTATATGTGAACTTGCTATATATATATAAAAATTCACATTAAGCAAACATATATACTAAGTAAATATATATGTCTTGCTTAATTTTTATCCTTATTAACTCATTAACCTGATTTTATATTTCATTAAGTCTATGGTCTATTTCATAGGTAATTAAACTATGAAATTTTAAATTGCACCATTGTTATTATATGCACTTTCTTTTAGATGATGTAAAACATACCTACCTCCTAATGTTAAAATTTTAATTGCAGGTTTTGTTCTGTATGAAATTGCATAAATCAGTGCTATGCTATTTTCATTGGCCAAACAAATATTTTAAGGTTTCCTATACTAAGTTTTGAGTACTTTAATAGGGAGATATCTTCTTCCAATTTCATCTATGGGAATGTAGCAATGTTAGCAGAATAGGACCTGTGAAAAATGCAATGTAAGTCTTTGTGGCTTGGCCCAAAGATTTTAAGAGTCTGAATGGCAAGTAAAACCTGACCTCTAAAGAAACGCTTGCAAAAACCTCTCTTTCCTGATTCAGAAACTTACAGACAGCCTCCAAATGTTCTGTCCTAAATTGGACAGGAATAAATTTAAGTTGCAAAATTTCTTAATGGAAGAGCGATGGGATCCTGGAGCCAATTTCCAGTAGAAATGGTGGGGAGATGAAAAGTAGTTTGTTCAGAAATCAATGTTGATAATATCATTTAAAATGAAGTACTTTGTCTACTTGTCCACAATACCAAGATGGATAATCAGCTCATCATATCTCATCTGGTTCTTCGTTCTCTCTTCTATAGCATATCTTGCTCACAGCGTCCCTTTGGGGCTTACAAGTTATAAAATGTGCTGAATTACAACACTACTTTCACTGTCATGTTATTTTAAACACTACTTTGATCTACTTTCTAGTATGGACAGGCACATCTGTGAAGTTAGCTGTTTACAAGGTTGTTTACAAGAATTCACAGTGAAGAATAATTGGTAGGGTTGGTGGAACGATTTTTACCTCAGCACTATGAACGTAAGTTAAGGAAATAAGACAATTGCCTGAGTATTTGAAAAGTTATTCCAGCAGTTAGATTTCATTTGAATGTGGAAAAGACTGAAGCTGCTAATTATACTTAGGCTTAAAACTAATTCTTGAGGCAGCCCACGAATCGCTTTGCACAATTTGATAAATGGCTGGTTATCATTACCTTTTGTTTATAGGCCTCTGCGCTGTGGATTATGCTTCAAGAGGAGAAATGCTTTATTCCATTCCTGGCCCTAAGAGAAACTGTACCAGTGACAGCTGCTCTCAAAGAAGGAAATTGTTTGTGCCAATTATAGCCAGCCAGGGAGGAAGCCAGCAAAAACCTCTTATAAACACCAACGAGACTAAGTATAACTGGTTTAGTCTGCTTACTGTAGTGAGGTCAGCTTTTCCTGTCTTGTTTTTTGAAGAACTTCATATATATTGGGCAGAATGGGAAGATTTCACCAAAACATACTGTAAATTGTTATCTGAGAATTTAATAAATGTATTTGGTATAGTCTTCTTCTGTTGTATTTTGTTCTACACAGTGAATGAAGTAGGCCCTATATAGAAGTCCACAAGGATTAGCAAACACTTCCCTCCCTCGTTCCAATGCTGAGAGCCCATGTAGCTTCTGCTTCAAATACTTTTCAATCAGCATTGTGAAGAGTGTCTTACTCAGGTTTTTATCAAGCAACAGAAAGCTGCTTGGTTATAAATAGCAAACAACGAGGAAATATCTAAAAAAATAGGTAGGATGGTGGAAGAAAGTCTGCTCTATTCCAGAATTCCCTGAGGAGATCCCTGTTCTGCAGCCGTGGCACCATGTACCAGGCCCAGCGCAGGCTGAAGGCTTGATCCAGTGTAGACAAAATCTGAGTGAATAATTAGTTTGTTCCAAAACCCAAATCAAGAATGTTAGCTGATTAACATAACACTGAAAAGCAAGCTTCTGGTTTTTACTGTTAAAACAGAATGTGGGATGGGTGATGGGGAAGGAAAAAGAGGAAAAAAAAGCAGTGCTTCATACAAATAAAATTATTTCATTTTGCTTCATACAAATAAAATTATTTCATGTTGTTTTTAATAAAAGACAAAGCAATTCAAAATCTCATCTACAAAAAAAGCTCAGAGGTAGTTATTAGCACCATACTGGATCAATGGTGACGGCACTCTCCCAAGTTGTGGTATATCTAAATAGAAATACATTTATTGTCTGACAGGTTTAAATCTGCTAATTCCATCTCCAAGAAGAGTGCCTTAAACACTCCCTGACATACACATTGAGGCAGGTACTGTTTGCATAAGCATGAACGCTTTCTTGGAATCGAGGTCTGAAACCCTATTTATTTCCTTGGTGGTTTGTGTAGCAGGTTATAAGTTTATTCAGTCACGTAGAATGGTGTATTTTTTTTTCTCCTTCCAAACTGGTGCATAAAGTACTTGAGCCAAGATTGTGAAGTTTTGGCAGGAGAAAGTAGGATATATCTTGAGTTGGAATACAGACGGCACAGTATTCACTTAGAAAGATCCAAGGGGTCAGGATTTTGGGGGCAGAGAATCAATCCAAACCCAGATTCATGAACTGAATGGATTCTTCAACTATTCAGTAAAAGGAAGAGGTTTTAATCCTTGTTAATGAGGATGTTTGAATCTACATTTTTGATCCATTCCAATTTTTTCATGTTGCATATGTTTTTGTATTAATCTTCCTAATGATGCTTGATATTTATGAGATTAACAAAGCTGTTCTTTTTTTTTTTTTTTCTCATAAAGGTGCTTTCAGTAATTTTTTAATTCATTGAACTGCATTCTTCTATTCCTGCACTTACAATTAGAGCTGCTAACACAATAAGAGACACAATAAGAGACAGAGATGTGATTTTACAATTACAGGCCCAAACAGAGCATTGCAATATAATACAATCAATAGCATCGAAAACAAAGCTGTTATTTAGAAGAAGAAACAGAAGGAGTGATGTTCTGAATAATGGAAGCTGAAATAAGTTGATTCAAGTGGCTCAGAGATTATTAGTCTCAGAGGAAGAAAGCCAAGCTTTGATAAGACTGAGTATGATATTTGGCACTATCTTTCGGGGCACTTGGTGAATTAATGATAGTATGGAAAAATTTGGATAAGCATTTCCTCCAAAATATTCTGCTCAGTCCTTACTTCAGGACTTTGCCCATAACCCAAATCTTTCCTTCTCTAAAAAGCAATTTCCACCCACTTTTTATGTAGGATGGTTAAAAGATGAATGTTTCCTTGAACCAGAGAGCTTCCTCGCTTTCCCAGCAAGACCATAAGTTCTTCGGGTCAAAAAAAGATTTTGCTGTGTTATTTTTACTAGCAATTTATGCCATCGGGTTCTCAACCTGCTTAGTGCCTTTGCATGTTACTGTAATAAAAGTAACTGTTCATAACATATAATTTGCTGAAGTTATCTGGAAAATCTCTGGCAGGGGTAATGTTTAGAAGGATTTCTTCGATATGTTCCTGTTTCTATCCTTCCACTCAGAGACTGCTTTCACCTGTTGGCACAGGAAAAGATCCTTGAGTGTTACTGAGATAACAGAAAGATTACGAGCAATGGGAAAACAAACCTCCAGAAAACTATACCTTACTGTCAGTAAAACTGTATCAAATTATGTATTTTTACAAAGGATTTTGAAAATACCTTTGAAATTCCTACAATACCGATAGATTACAAATATTTAGCAATTTTTTCTGTGAAGATTTTTTTTCATAAAACTCAATCTTCACAGAATCACAGAATCACAGAATCACAAGGTTGGAAACGACCTGCAAGATCATCTAGTCCAACCACCCTCCCATTCCTATCAGTGCCAGAAGCCACTAAACCATCTCTTGTAGCTCCAACTTTTAAAGTCACATAGTCTTCAATGAACTACTGGATGAACAGTTCAACTCTCAATTGTCTTATAACTTTGACCATAACACAGATGAGATTAGATTAAAAACTAACATAGATTAAAACTAATCATAGATTGAAATGTTTTTTTCTTTTTCCATATTTTAAGACATTGACCACTTTTTATTGGTTTTGTGTGTGCGTTTTAAAAAGCGCCTGGAGCTTAACACCAGGTGAAATGGTGTATTCATCAGAACTATGATCACTCCAGGAACAAGTTTTTTTCATTCTCTTTGATTGCTCTTCAGAAAGTCAAGAAGGTAATGAACAGAACTGAGGCAGACAGAACAAGCAAAGTTTGAAAACCTCAATCTGTTGGTGAATGGAGCATTGACGTGCATTCTAAGTACACCCAGATGGAGAACTCAAGCCTCTTTGCCATCTGGGGAATCTCCAGCTCAAACAACAGAAGCTTGCAGGATTGTTACTATAGCATAGCAAAATTTAGTTAAGATTTTTTTTCCTTTCCTCCCTCCCCTGGCCAAAATAGACTCTGTTCTTTAACTCATACCTGTCTATATAATGATGTGAAGCACAAAACACACACAGCTGTACAGGGGACTTACTCCTCAGCATGTTGAAATCAATGAACATCTCTATGAGTTAGTACATTTCTACGCTGGGTGTTCAAAGGCAGCTCTGAGGAAAATAAAATAAAGTGAAAGCTGAGAGCCTGCACTGCTGAGTTATAAAACTTCATTTTCTGATTGTTTACATGCAGACATTGTTAGCAACTGTTGGTTTTCTCCTATCTTATAGCATTGATCAAACTTATCCACAGGTGTGCAGATGGAGAACTGGTGTGAGTTTAGTTGTCCAAACATACACACCAGGTGTCCATATACAATGCTTGTTGTCCTCCTGTGGCTGCAAAGAAGGAGAGATGCTCCTGTGATATATCTGCTAGCCATGTGCAGAAGTGTCTGGTTCTGTAATGAGTCTAAAATGACCCTGGACACCAGTGTTCAAGCAACTGAATCCACCTGTAATGATTAAGCATTCTTTCAAAAATTTGTACATTTGGGAGGATCTTGTAATTTCTCACATTTCCTCAAGAAGAGTATTCTATAGGTTTCACTGGTTTGTTTGCTACAGTCTCCTCCCACAGATCCAACTGGAACAGGGACCAGGAGCCTTCTTATTCTTTGGATGAACAAGTGACTGGCATTTCTAGAAGCTTGCTTTCATTCAAGCTCAGGCTGTACAGGGCTCTGAGCACCTTGATCTGGAGACAGGTGTCCCTGTTCATTGCAGAGAAGTTGGACTATGTGACTTTTAAAGGTCTCTTCTAACTCATACATTTCTGTGTTGATTCTATTCTATGAAGCAGCTTTAGTCTTTTGGAACTAAAAATTCCAGTAGTCTCAGCGCAGTGCTCATGTGGTGCTTAGTTCCCAGGATCAAGGTACTGCCTGCAATGCTGGGTTGTCAGACTGTCATGGTCAATCAACACAAGATAAGAGCTGTTTCAGGGGCTCAGTGTCTTCAGAACTGTAAGGGATTGCTAACTGCCCCTTATTTTTTTTCTTCGAGTAACAGTTTCTGTAATCTGCTGAAATTAATACGGCAAAGCTTAAGACAAACTCCTTTCTCAGTTTGCTTTGTTGTCTGAACCAAAAACTCTATTGAATTGCCCATTGCAGTCTTGGATAGTTTCTCATTCAAACTGTGCCCATTATCCTATTTTCTTTTAATTTCCAATGAAGATTCAAATGCAGTTAGTAAGGTCTTTTTTTCCCCCTCCCATGCGCATAACTATTATCTAGTCAGGGAATGATCTTGCATTTGTGTCAAAATTAATTTTTTCACTCCCTTTAAATTGTCCTCTCTTGCTGAAATTACAACACTGAATAATGAACCCTTCATGTTTCAATATCCAGAGGGAGGTGCTTGAATAAATATTTTTAATTGCTCTTTTTGTGGTGAGATTCCCAGTATGAAAAAAGTCCAGAATGTCTTATTAGACTCTAAGCTTTTGCTCCTATTTGTTTTTACAATACCATCCCTGAAGGGACTCTACCTTTTCCCAGGTGAACACAGACCATCCATATATTCAGCCAATATTCAAAGCACTGTAAAAAGGTTTTCACTGGTGGGCATTGGACCTATTATTAGATGCCAGCAAAACATCAAACACTTTTCAGCTATGATATTGCCTGACTCAGTAACATTTTGTTTGTCTGCTTCAAGAGGCCACTTGGTAAATGTTTATCTTTTTCTTATAGAAGCACGAGCTGCTTTCATGTACAATTACCATTTTCAATCACTTGTTTCCCACAAAAATTCTTTATCGTCTGGTGGGCTGACTCAGATTTGCAAACTGAAGTTTTTTTCTACTATGCATTATCAATTTACCTGTGTGTAAAACTAATCAGCTGTTTTCACATTTTACATTTAGAAGAAAGAACAACCCCATTTAAAACTGACACATGAACTTTCACAGCTGAATTTCCACCGGATTACAGAATGGCTAGGGTTGGAAGGGACCTCAAGGATCATGAATCTCCAACCCCCCTGACACATGCAGGGCTACCAACCTCCACGTTTAATCCTAGACCAGGCTGCCCAGGGCCCCATCCAACCTGGCCTTGAACACCTCCAGGGACGGGGCATCCACGACCTCTCTGGGCAGCCTGTTCCAGCACCTCTCCACTCTCATAATAAAGAACTTGTCTTTGCCTTCCCTAAGTTTTTGGCTCGTCCCCTGCCAGTTGAGAACTTCACTTGTTTACTTCTTTTTATCCCCCAAAATCTTTCTAATTTGGCATAGTTATACCTCTTCCCTTCTTCTTTAGGCTTCCAGGCATTTTTTTCCTTCCTTGATGGTTTCTAACAGATGCTGTAAGAAAACAAATGCTCTTGTTACTTTCCTTTTCATAGTTGTTTTTTGTTTTTGTTTTGTTTTGTTTTTTTAACAACTTATTAATTCATAGATTGAAATTAACTTCTCATATTTTGAGGGTCAATGAGCAACATATGTATAGAGATTCTCCAGAATAACTGAGAAAGTAAAATAAAATAAAAAATGACAGTGGAAAGACCTGGAGAAAAACTGAGCAACAAACACCCAATTTAACTGAAAGACCTAAAGGGGTCCTCTTCCTTCTTTCCTTTCTTCCCCTCAAATGTTTGATATTTCATTTCTGTATTGTAGAAAGCATCTGCGTTACTATTAGCTCTTGTAAACTCCAAGACCAAAAGTGAACGTTGCCGCCATGGGTCTTAGTGAAGATGACCAGGGAACCCCCTGAGTTAACAAGAAATAAAGACCACCCAAGAGACGCATATGGAGGAGGTCAGTGAGTTGAGGGGAATTTTTCTGTTGAGTTTAAAGGGAGCGGAAGCGGATCAGAAGGCAGCCAACGTGAGTTTTGCGTAAGATTCTCAGCAGCTATCTGCTGCTTGTGCATGTGCTTGTAGCTCAAAGGGAAGGATTGTGTGCGTGCAGAGACAATACCGCTCGGCAGCATCACTTCTTTTCTGCTTCATCAGAGTAGAAACGTTGAGACACATAGCCATCCTAAAGCCTAGGCATTTACTGTGGGAGAGACTGAGGACACCAAAAAGTCACCTCCATCTACTGAACTATGTACTGTTTATGCACTCTGCACACTTCTGTAAAGGGTAACTTGTGATCCTTTTTTAGGATATCCAAATGTTGTTGCCTCAGGAGCTGTTATTTTTCTCTAGGAATAGAAAGGGAGGAGCGGGGCAACTGTTTGAAATAACCTGCATGAATTTCTTCTCTTGTCCTATTTATGATCTGGTTTTTTTGTGTGTTGAGGAAAAGACAAGTAACTTTGAGTTGACATTGCCCCAGTATTTCTGTTTCTTCCACTTAAACACAGTATCTGAAGTCCTATTGCTTCTTTATCATTCTTAAGTTTAGAGTCTTTAAGTTCTTAAGCATAGGTTTCTATACCTTGTATTGTTGTAGACAGTATTTTTATGGAAAGCACAAAATACTGATTTTCAGTTACAAAATGCCAAGAGACTAAATACATTGAATAAAATTTTTCATTTTACTGCCCAGAACACACCAAAAACTTTGCATGCAGAAATCTACCAGTCTTTCACCCAGAGATCTTTCCTGAATATTTTGATCAAAGTTCCTGTATTCTAGTTTTTGACTAGAATTAGATTATTTGCCCAAAAGCAGGCATAAAAGAATATGGTCTCCCTTTAGGGTCAATGTAAAGGAACACAAACACAAAAAAAACAGAAACAATGCAGGGAAATCCATGAGAGTTGTTGCTCATCTCATAGGTTAGATCTTTCAGAGTGACAGCTTCTCTCTTCCCTGCTCAATGTCACTGATTTGACAGTGGACTTTGGGAACATTTTGAATAGATAGATCTCACCTGTAGCATGGAGAAACTCTCCTTGTTCGGAGTTGTCAGGCTTTGCTCCCTCTGCATCTGAATGAAGGCATAGAAGGGGCTGCATTGTGCTCCTTGACATACACAAGAGATTTCTTTGCTGCTGTTGTATATCAGACAGTTATGCATCAGGCTGGTGATGGGGCGTATAAAGGTGACATGAGATTATGTGAAAAAGCACAAGACAACTGAGTTTAGAAAAGAGAGATTAGAAGATGGCAATTTAATTGCTGGAGAAACAACAGAGAGAAAGGCAAGTTAACCAGCCCCAGCTTGAGACCATCTGGCAGGCATGCACATCCATCGGCTGGAGAGCAGAGGGAAAAAATAAATTCAGTCAAACATCTGGAAAATCTGCAAACCAGCCAACAGTCAGCTGCATAAAGATTGGCTGAAAGCCCATGTGACTGCATATGGTTTTGCAGGGACTTTTGCCCCTTGTTTGGAACTGTTTCCTACCCACTCCAGCAGGAGATCTGCTGGAATGGAAGGGTGAAGAGTAATGCTGTGTGTGCCACATTTGTCAGGTGCCTGAAGCAAGTAATTCCTGCGAGAGCAGGAAGCACTCTTAGCTTTGGTCACCAATTAGAGCTACACTCCACCTATGTATAAATCCACTTTGGAAACAAGTATGAGGGGGCAATGTTAGTCCTACACTCTCTGATTTGTTCCCAGACCTAGCACTTACCAGCTCAGAGACCATGGTGGAACTGTGGAAAGGTTTTGTTTGCTTTATAGTGAACACACAGGAGAGTTTGAATGAGAAGTGCTTTTCGTTCCTCTTCAGCCTTCTTCTTCTCACCTCGTATGTACCATTGCTCCTTATGAAGGTGTTTTTAGAGACACACGTCCTGACAGTGGGTGAGAATATTTTGGAGGTCCTCTCATCCCCACTTTGCTGTGTCCCATCATCTCCCCTGCGCTGACTCCAGGGTCTGGGTACCCATATTAATTTTAGAGAAGTTGCTTATCTGAAAGGAAAGGCACCGTAGATTGAGAATGCTGTAGGGAAAGTGATGGATTTTTTTTTGTTTTTATTTTTTCCCTTGTAATTATCATTAGTGTTAGGAAAGGGCTGTATCTGCTCCTATCACAGCAAGAAGAAAGCATTTGGCAAAGACACTGTAGTTGAGTGAGCTCTGTATAGGCAGTGCTGTATCATATCTATATGTGCACATGCAATAATTGTATGCTATCTTACTGAATGTAGGCCATACAAGCAGTAAGACAAGACTGTTCACAACTGCCACTAGATGGAGAGCTTTAGATATTCTGTGCATACATATGCAAAGATTCAGAGACTGGAAAGGCTGGAAGGTACCTGAATTATCTTTGAGTCTGAGTTCCAGTAAACAAAGAGCAGAATTTTTAACTTAAAGATTTCTCTGTCAAAGTCATCATTCCTTGCTGTGCTGAAACATAGCTTTCAACAAAAGACAGATGCCCTTTCTTTAAAGACTGCAAAAGAGAACCTGCTCAATCCGTACTAAAGTTGTTCAAATAGCTGGTTGAAATATGTACTTCATTTCTTATCATGGCTTAGAATTCTAACTATTGTATTTAAACTTTCATTTATTTTAACATCAAGTCATTAGCTTATAACTGAGAGTTTATCTGCATTTCTTCATCTTTCACCTGTATTACCCTGACCTGGTGTAGGTAGAAGCTGCCTGACATTACTGGAGAAGCTAAGTGCTCACACTTTGAATTGTTAAATTGCATTTTTGTTCTAAAAGCACTAATATAACACTTTGCACAGTTTAAAAAGGGGAAAGAAAAAGCTTTGCTAAATTCTTCTGTCATTAATTTAAGAAGTTCTAAGGAGAGTTCAGTGCTGTGTAGTTTAAGTGAAGCTATCTTGAAATGCAGCATTTGTGACTACAAATTTCTACCTCAAAAAGAGGCTGAGAATCAGTCATCAAATTGTTCCATCAAAGTCCGAAACAATAAGAGCCTTGCTTCCGTCTTTGTCATTGCTAGTTCTGTGAATTCTTTGCATTAGGAAGCTGAATTCATGTAGCTGCCTTAACTCACTGCCTTAACTAAGTAAGCCTTTTCTTTGCAGTGCTTTCACTGGAGTGAAAAGAGTGAATAATATAGTAGAGATGGTTTCACACAACAAAACAGCTTTCTTACTACATCTGTTCTCAGTTCAATCCAATTTCCACATCAGGTTATGTGTAGTTGCAAATACCCCAGAATTAATATGGAGGATTTGGGAACATACAAATGACATGTTCTTGTAGGCTTTAGTGGCATCACAAACAGTGCTTTCCTTACTCACCATACATCAGCAGAGGACCCTCTCTCGTCTTTCCCTCACCACATGGTCTGGCCCAGTCAAGATTGGGGTTAAGGATGCCCTCTGGTCTGGCCTCATCCCACTTCTTGCAGAGAACATTGAATGGATGGAAAATCATTTGCAGTGCAGGAGGAGTAAGCACATTCCTCCTCAAGGCTCTCCTGACTTAGACATCTCCAGGCTGATCAGGGACTGGGTACCCATTTGCCCTGAGCACACAGTGTTCCAGTTCTCCTGTCAGCACCTCTTTCTGAGACCTCCTCAAATCATGTAACCTCTTCATTTGCCTCCTCCCAACCTGCAGCAGGTTGTCCATCTGTGATATCAGGAAAACAGATTCAATAGTGAGGATATAAACAGGACCATGGGGTTAGTTTTCCTCCCTCAACCATTTGCATGTCCAAATGGGAACCCCATCAGACAGTGGTCACCAGGTCCTATGGGAGGAGAACTGGAGAAGAGGGCTTGTTTTGTGAAACAAAGCTTCCTTCCTCTGGAGGTTTTTTAAGCCTTAGTTCTGCTAAGCAAAAATCAATGACCCAAAAGCAAAAAGAATCCTGGCACTGAAGTATTTGCTCTTGTTCATGCACTTATCAAAGACGTAAAGGAAAGTTAGACAGGAATCAGACCTTTCTGAAGTCTGCGTTTTCATAAATATTTCCCTTTAAGAGTTTGTGAAATTGAATTTGGGTTGATAACCCTGCTTTGTTCAGCCAGCCTTACATCTTCAGAGAGCGGTGAGAAAAATGAATAGATTTTAACAAAATGTAATCATGGCAATTCACTACAATGGCATGGAGACAAAGATAAGATGAGAAAGAAGGTGCCGTTCTCTCTGCTTTCCTTGTTCCCTTGTTTAAGTGATAATTTTCATACCTTACCTTTGAAAGATATAATTACAGTAATTGGAATCCAGCTATTTCCAAGAGTTATGCTGCACAGCACTTTCTTCCCTTGGCACTTCTATCTTTTTACCAAATATAAGATCTACTAAATAAATACATAGGGCAAGATTGCTGTGTGCAAGCACTTTGTACTTCTTGGGCAGCTAAGATCTGCATTAATGCCAGCATAAGGTGCTGTAGGAAACCTTGCCCTGGAAAAAAAAGGCTGATTGAAAATGGTTTTAGCATTACGGGTGCAAGGCACGTGCACTGTTTTGTAATGCTGGGTCTCACCATGTCCAAAGGAGGGCTACCGAGATAGTGAAGGGTCTGGAGGGGAAGATGAAGCAGCTGAGGTCCCTTGGTTTGCTCAGCTCACAGCAGAGAAGCTGATGGGAGGCTTCATGGCGGCTGCAGCTCCTTGCTT